>NW_026732813.1:45000-260000 GCF_028476545.2 Physella acuta
GCCCGATTGCAGTCATATGTTCTTTTTTTTTATTCCGAATATATATATATATATATATATATATATATATATATATATATATATATATATATATATATATATATATATATATATATATATATATATATATATATATATATATATTTACATTTGTCTCTGTTGGTTATAAACAGACGATGGCATGCCACTTAATTTTCAAACAAAGGTCAAATAGAGATGTTTGACAATCATGTGATGTGCACTTTAAAGACAACTTAATGGCGGGCACTTGTTTCACATGTTGTTGACCTATGTTGGCGCTTGTTGATAAACCGTCTCCTATTTGTCTCTATACACGCGTCCTTACATATATCACTCTACTAGAAAAGCATCAGCTGATCACTGATGTACAACTAAACCTCAGCTCTAAAGCATTTGCAGTCGTATACCACTTCACTCTTACTTATTGTCCTTTTACTCCTTTGTGGGGAAAAAAGGGCCTCGACTATAACCAGTGGCGTTGCTAGGTCGGGTGTCGCCTGGTGCAGCACCTCATGGTGTCATCCTCCCCATGTGTGACAGTTGCAATTGGTGTCACCCCCCCCCCCCCCCAATCCCTCTTTTTTTTCTTAATGTCGTCAATAAGTGCACACATTATATTAACTCCAGTGGAAGAAGCACCGTTCCCGTAAATGAACTGACAAAAAGCATTTTTCTTTTGTAAATTTTGCAATTATTTGCCACGGTGTCACCCGGTGCCGCCCCCCCCCCCTCGAACGCCCCTGACCATAACCTTCCGTTTGTTCTATCCCCAGCTGTTGGTTTTTTTCAGTCTGCCAAGATATCCCTACTGTCTTCAGTCTGGGTGATTTCTCTGATGTTAAAAAAATAATTAATTAATGGTAATACCAATGTCCGACAATTAGACCCTTCAGAAAAAAAAAGATTTGTTCAGTTGTTTGTCGGTTTGTAGTCTCAGGATTAATTTAGTATGTTAGAGTTAGAGATTAGGGTTGGGGCTATGTGTATGGTAGGACTTGGGTCAGGTTTAGGGTTGGTGTTGATATCTTCAAGTCATATTTGTGTTAATTAAACTACCAGTAATTCAGTAACAGTTCCTATTTAAGAAGATTCCATTATTGTGGCATTATCGGATATTAGTGTAACTCATACCACGAATTGCAATATTTTAAAAATTAATGCTATAAAAGTTGTCAACGCAGAGAACTTGAAACTATCTTTTTGACTTGAGTTTCTATTGACATAACCCGATATGTTACACACTGGCGCGTCGCGTCATGTTTGTTAGACTGACTTTGATTGGTTTTTATTAGATAGGAGAACACCTTTATATTTGTTCCGGTAAATGTTTACTTACACTTTTGAGCGTTGCCATGACCTTGTTGTGGCTAACTTATTTTTATACAATACCACAAGAATCTATTTTTTTTTTTGCTGGCTTTAACTTTAAATACATTGTATAGAATTCTAGTTATGAAAAATACGATGACAACAAAGTACGTCCAATCTGTGGACATTTCATGCACAGAAAAAACTAATACACTATCAAATTTTTAAAATCACATTTGTAATGGTAATACTGCATATGATTTTGTATAATTATTCATGTCCACTTTGAGAGGTTTTAAAGCCAGTGCTACTGTATCTAGCAATGTATATTACTATTATTTAAAATAACATCGTTATGTTGGGGGGGGGGGGATCTTTACAAAATCGTAATACTTGATTTACATTTGAATGTTTTTATTTGTGTCTAATGTATGCATGTCTTATGAATGGTGACTGGCGCGATGTTATAGTAGTGAACATCACAAGCTTGTCGCGACTTCAAGACAAAGGTATGCGCGCGCACGTTCTGCAGGTAAACTAGAAAACAAATGAGTTGCGTCATCTCTACTTGCTAACCATGTTTTGTGTCTGGTCTGGGTGATGTGATGAGACCAAGATCGTCTTGGGTATATATAGACTAGGCGCTTGCCTATCGCGTCATAATTCCTGGGCCTGCCTGTGTGTCTGAGAGTTTGTTGAGGTAAGTGTCTAGATCTATGCCTTAAATATTGTATGTAGAAAGTTTGTTGAAAGGTCATCTTCATGACGTTTTATTGACAGGATTATCATATCTTGACTGTGCAGAACATTCGTTACACCCGTATACTATGTTTACTAGGTTTGGTTTAACAGGTTAGGGCTATAGTTAGTTGTGTTCAGATACCACTAGATTTATGCATGCTGTGCAGTCTCCTGACCCGCGCCTTATAGTTGTAAATGTCTAGCCTGCACAAATGTAACACCGCGCCAGTCTGTTATTTACATTCACGTCTTGTTACTGTTAGCTGTCCCCTCCCTGGTACTTTACCTAACTCTACTTCCTCTACATCGTCATCAGGGCTGGTAAGCTTACTGATTTTATTTATAGAGTAGGCTGGTGCCCAAAGCAAGGCCCGAGGCCAGCAAGTTACCTGCCCGCACTTCCTGTCAGGGTTTCTTTCAGACATTTTTCTCCGCAAGAGAGGGGGTGGGGGGTGGTAACGTTTATATTTTCTGTATAAATTGTATATATTTATTTAGTCCGGGGTAGCTGAGAGAAGCCTGAAAGAAACTCTGGCTGGAGTTAAAGAATTCAATACAACACTAGAAAATTAGACACGACAGTAAACAATTCAATACGACAGTACAGAATTCAATACGACAGACAAGAATTAGGACTAAGAGCATCTGTTAATTAATTAAATAAATACATCAGTAAAGAATGATATTTTGCAGTCTATCTTAACCTCGTGCTAAGTCGCACACGAAGTTTTGTTAATTTTTACAGCACACGAAGTTGTTTTTTTTTTTTTTACGCTGAGCATGTGGAATATATCAACGGGAATCCCCGCTATAAACGTAACTCTTAATTATGTTTTCCATGTATTTAAGTCGTCAGCTGTACTGGATAGAGAAAACATTGTCGAGCTCGTGACTTATAAAGTGTATCATCTTTTAGATCTTAATTTATGTTTTTTTATTTACTTTATTTTTTAGGCAGGCGGGGCGTGGTCCCCATCGTTGTAATAGTTTAATAACTTTAAAAGTTGTTGAATGTTCGGGTTAGTTGAAGTTTAAACGACGAGTATCATTGGGCTTACAATATGATGTATCTATGTTCCTTGTCATGCTGGTATATGATGTTGAGAACCACTGGCCCAGTTACACGAATTCAATGTTTTCATCCCTGTTGGTATATCATAAGAAACACTAACAAAGATGGAATGTACTGCAGATTTTAAAAGAAGAATTTCCTCTTTTAGCAATCTGTTTTGCAACGTCTGTCGTGTAAGCATCATAACAATACATCTTTATTGACATTGTCTTTAAATGTTACAATGTCTTGCCAACTAGGCCACACTAAACTCGTTTCTGCTGGGTTAGCAGGTATTGGTGTTTTCTTAAGCTTGAATAAGATGTCTAGTATATTTGTTGTATCTCTCCTACACAGTGGTTCTTAACCTGGGTTCGAACGAACCCCATGGGTTTTTGTGAGTTTCAAGAGTTCGCTGGAGGGCAAGACATACACCCAAATCGTATTTTGTGATCGGAATATGTCAGTGTGGACGATAGCACTAGCTGTAGTGGCCGATGGCAGACCACATCTTAACAATAACGTGAACGGAGCGAGATAACACGTAACATTACCGCGATATTTCTTAATCTGGAACCCTTGACGACACAACACACTCACGTCACGAATCGTGTCAACGCCATCTATACAAGCGCGCGTTGATCGTGTATATACGTGCTGTGGCGGATAGGGAGGGTGAGGATAATCGTCCTTCACGAGCTACTGATAGTGTTTTAAAGAAAAATATTTTCAGTCGCAGCATTGGCAGTGTTGAATTCACAAAGTATGAATGACTGGAAAGTAGAATAATTATCATTTAAAAAGTTTAAAAAAAAACACGTTTTCTGATTGAACTAAAAAGTAGAAATAAATGCTATACATCACGATAATGCAAGCGATCACTCTACTATAAGCGATTAAAAAAACGTGGGGCGCCGAAGTAAAAGTTATATTACTATTGATTAGATAATACTATTGACTTTTATTAGTGAGCTTGTAGAGAGTCAACAGTATTAGAAACTGTAAGAAAATCACGGCGCCCCACGTTTTTCATTGCTTATAGTAGAGTGATCGCTTGCATTATTGTGATGTATAGCATTTATTTTCTACTTTTTAGTTCAATCAGAAAACGTGGGGTTTTTTAAAACTTTTTTAATGGTAATTATTTTCTACTTTTTAGTCTTTGTCTGTTTGTTTGCATTAAAATCTTGGTATCGACTTTATCTTTTCGCATTCACTTTAATGGTAAACGAAGACAACTCGTAAAAATCACGTGCCTTGAACCCGTGTCGAGTGGGTTAGCAATCGTGTGCCCAACCACTCGACCATATCGTCTCCCCCATACTGGCCACCAGTTGTTCCGGTTGTTTGTACACAAACACCACGTGAACACTACTCAGTAAGCCAAAAGAGGGAGAGTACCGAACCTTGTTTTCATCAAATTACAATTACTGGGTTATGTCCCTTTTTCCCCACATTTTTTTGTACAAATATATAGCGGTCTAAAATGATCAATAAAATGTTTCCATGGATCAATTTAGTAATAATAACAATTGAATATTCTATTGTCATCGAAAACAAAGCTTCCCTGAAAATTTCAGCGCGCTAGCTAACTGGGAAGTGCCCGAAATTTCGATCGCAAGATTTGATTGGAGAACCAAACAAACAAACAAACAGATGCGAAAGCAAGTTAAAGAAAACGTGGGAAAATAAAACAAATGAATAGCCGCGTATGCTTACGCCGCGGGTCGGCTCGTACTTATTTCCGTATCGTGATCCAGTAGTCAACTTGTGGCTGTCGTGATGGTACGTCAAGTGATTTCTTTCTTAATAGTTTAATCCCTTCATACTATGTCAAGCAAAAAAGTGGTCAGAAGAATATGTACCGTATGGATTCACATGTATAACGAACATTGATAGGAGTCAGCGTCCTAACTGCATGATTTGCAATGCCATGTTGAGAAATCTAGTCGTGCACCGGCAAAACTAAGAGAACACTGCCTTAAGGTTTTTGGAGGTGGAAAATACAAGACTTAAGAATTCGAGGTGAAGCCGCGCTTTTCTGAACTGGTCTCTGAAAGACAACGGCAGAAATCACACTGATTTGCATACATATTTCTTATCTCTTTGTTTTTGTGTGAAAATTATATTTTAACTGTTTTGTTATTTGAACAATAATGTTGATGCACACTTCATTTTATGCACCAGTAAAATATACACCTATGCTTTGAATTTAAACAAATAAAATCATATTTTATTTTTCCTTTTAAGAAGGGTTCGGTGACTGTTTATATGAAACTGGTGGGGTTCGGCACCTCCAAAAAGGTTAACCACTGCTATAGCATATAGAGGCGTATCTCTACCATGTTTAGTCTTAACTCTCTGAGTGGTTTAGAGATACTGAAAAGAAGACTTAGACCAAGCAATTTATTATACCCTAACGAGGTTTTCAACAAGGAAATAAAATTGTGTGCAAATTATAATAAAGATAAAAAATTTCCTCTTTTAAATGGGAAAATTTCGGATGGTTTTAAAAAAAAAAACTTGACGGTTATAAAAAAAAACATTTGTAGAAATGTTGACACTTTAAAGTGCTGCTTTAGTGAACATTGTGAGTTGATTGTTTAAGGGCCATTGAAATATTCCATTACTTCAAATGTATCTCATTGAATTATTGACTCGCTAAATCTTATCGCTGTTTTCTTAATCTTGAATTTAAGATGGATTACAATTAACACAGAGACAAAAAAAAAACATTAAGGTATTCATAATTACTTTTTAAAAATTCTATAGATTGGTAAGGAAGAAATTGTTAATAGACATGAATGAACTTTGTAGCGTCCATCAGTAGATTATTAAATCGGGGATGGAAGATGCGGTCCGCATCTAGTGACACCATTCAGGGGGTGACACCTTTCAGGGGGTGACACCATTCAGGGGGTGACACCACATCGAAAAAATGTAAAAATTAGCGACACCATAGCAAAATTGTGGGAAGTGGTGGGGACGACACCCACAGTTACCGCACCGGGTGACACCCGACCTTGTGACGCCACTGCCGCTATAATTCCCCGAAATAGTTGAATGATATCGTCACGGGCAATTTGCCAAGGTCTCCCGTGTGTAACATTAATGTTTATCTTCTGCGAGCTTTATTCAACACAAATAGGATGCCTCGCTCCAATGCATGTTATTTAGTTTTTGCTTCACAGTGTCCTTATACGTTTTCTGTTTTCTTGACTCACACATTTCAAAAAAGCATTCTCTAAATGTCCTTTTGATTAAAAAATATAGGCTGCTATGATAAAATTGTTTGCAGTAACCGTACTATTGTTTTTTTTATTGATTGGGATGGCATGGTCGAGAGGGAAAGCTCATGGTTGCTAACTCAAAACATCCCGAGTTCGTATCTCGGGACAGCGACTCATCTAGGAGAGGATGTTCGTGTAATTACGGAAATCTCCTCTAATATTAGCGGTGTGGTTTGCATCCGCTGAGCACAAACACGCGCAAATTGGGCAATGTGTTCTATCTGGTAAATTTCTGAGTGCTTACACGTTCATCGTTTGCCCCACCTTATCTACGCCGCTGGTTACAGTGACCTAAATTGTGGATAGTCTTGCCCCACCTTGTCTACCCCGCTGGATACAGTGACCTAAATTGGATATGTGGATAGTCTTGCCCCACCTTGCCTACTCTGCTGGATACAGTGACCTGAATTGTGGATAGTCTTGTCTACGCCGATGGATACAGTGACCTAAATTGTGGATAGTCTTGTCTACGCCGCTGGATACAGTGACCTAAATTGGATATGTGGATAGTCTTGTCCCACTTTGTATACGCCGCTGGATACAGTGACCTAAATTGGATATGTGGATAGTCTTGCCCCACCTTGCCTACGCCGCTGGATACAGTGACCTAAATTGCCTCATGTTCTCGTCTGCCGTGATGCCAGAGCAGAGTGTGAGAACAAGTTGACACTGATCACGTGAACCAACCCCTTCGGTCTGTTGACTAGATATACCGGGGTTTGACTGAGCCGTAGGCCTATACCAAAGACAAATCTGTGTGGAAATATTGTGACAATATTAAGAGCCCATTGTATCAATTTCAGTGTCAAAGGGTTGACATTTGATAGCCACTTACAGCAGTATTTAAAAAAAAATTACTTCGAGACCCGTGTCGTGACTCATCCAAAAGACACGGCTAAATGAGGCTAATCAAAGCCTTGGCTATGCACCGACCCCTCCCACGTTCATGCCGATGGTTTCCACCGAATGCCCATCTCCCATTAGCATTTGTTCTTAACAAGGCATTAACTTTTCCCGCGGCCGTCTTTGTTTACATTTTCATAGCCCCCAAAACCTCGCCACGGACAAGGTTGTAAAAAAAAAACCGTGCTTTGTTTTACTAAGAGGAGGGGGGCGAAACTATTTCTACAATTGACAAGGGAGCTGTTACTGGTGTTAGAGAGTTTGTAACCGGTCTACGCACTAGTACATACCGATTACC
The DNA here is from genome assembly GCF_028476545.2 of Physella acuta. Taxonomy (NCBI): domain Eukaryota; kingdom Metazoa; phylum Mollusca; class Gastropoda; family Physidae; genus Physella; species Physella acuta. The sequence continues at coordinate 52,613 of NW_026732813.1, forward strand.
TTGTCGTGCCAGTAATTGAGTTTGTTACCTTCTGCTTTTCAGTGGAGAAAAAAGGTGAGTTGAGCTTGTTACTGAGGTTTTTTTTTAACGAATTTGATGTGGAGAAAGGGGGGGGGGGGGTACTAGAGGTCAACACGGCGACATTTTTCCACGGGCCTACTTTTCGATGCCGTTACTCCGTTTTCGTTTACACTATTAGTATTAGCGCTTCGTGCGCTGCCAGTATTTTTATTTTGGGTAGGTTTTTTTTTTCTCATCGTTCCTTCATCGTAGATTCCAGTCTTACAGCTGTAGTGGTAAATAAAAGAAGTTTTGCGTGAAGGTAACCGAGTTTTTTTTTTCCCGCGAGTTTGTACCAAAAAATGTGCAGACGGCAGTGGTTTGTGCGAGTTTATATGTGCTGCAGCGAGATATCATAAAGCCTGTAGTCTTTTAGTGTCGTCGTTGTGTGGTTTTGATAAGCTATCGAGATAACATTTTTTTGTGGGCCACCCTTAATGTCGTCTCCGCTAGATATGGTCATACCATTATCTTGGACAGGTCAATCTAAGGGTGGCAGACGGTCTAGGTTTTACAGGTCAATCTAAGGGTGACAGGCGGTCTAGGTTTGGCCAGTGGTTTTCTTCTTAGCTACTTTTATGTGTAGCAGATGATTCGTTTTGTTTTAATTTTTAAAATTTATTCGTGCTTCATACCACACAGGGGAGTTAGACTTTAAACCTGCCATATAGAAACTACCGGAAAAAAATATTTTCCGTCTTATAAAGCCATCTCCCTCAACTTTTCCAGTAAAATATAATTTAGGGATACACCTGCCCTTATGACGAAAGTCAAATAAGACAACCCCCTCCTTTCTTCTGCCCCCCCCCCCCCCACCCCCTCCGTCCCCCACTCGATTATTGAGCTTTTCCTGGTTTAAAAAGTCGCTTTTTACGCGAGAAGTAAAGTAGGCTACTTGCTTTTTCACTGAAAACTACATTTTATTTTGCGTCTTTTCAAAGTGATTTTAACCGAACGACTGTATTCTCTCCCCTATTTCTTCTATTTCTCTGCTTATTCCCTCCCCAATTCTTCTATTTCTCTGCTTATTCCCTCCCCTATTTCTTCTATTTCTCTGCTTATTCCCTCCCCTATTTCTTCTATTTCTCTGCTTATTCCCTCCCCTATTTCTTCTATATCTCTTCACCTAACTAATAAAATCTCATCAGATCGGTGAGATATAAGTGTGAACTAAACATTTTATCTCCTTGTCATGACGATTGTTATCACTTGTCAAAGGCAAATCGATTTTTACTCCATCTTAAGAATGAGCACCTTTTAAAAATGCTGCAATTGAGATGGTGATAATGTCAATAATTATTTACTGCTATGTTTGTGTGTAGTACTAGTAGTTTTTTTACGTTGTTTCATTAGATGTTTACTTAACTTAAATTATTGCTAACGAGGGGAATGTGTCTTTTTAAATTATCTCGTGTTGTACGTAACTAACGACACATACCCAGGGAGGACGGGAAATACATTTGTGTGACGTGATGGCGGGGGGGGGGGGGGGTGGGTTGAAGTCGTGTAAAACAGCGTGACGTCAACTGTGAGCGACGTCATACTAATACCCGGAATGTTACGAACACGTGACCGCTTTCCATGTAAATAGCATTCCCGCTGAGGGGGGGGGGGGGGTCATTTTTACGTCTAGGTAAGTTTAGCAAGAAATTATTAGGTAGATAAGATAAACTAGGGTCCTTTTACTGTTCCACTTTACAAATAGACCTCATGATTAACGAGTAAATCTAATTAAGATAATTAGTCCCCTTAGTGAAATAACCCAGAAAGACGAATGGAGACCGAAACAATAATTAGGCTGTACGGTTTAGATTAACGGCGACCAAACTCTATTTTTTTCCCAGCCCCCACCTCATTCGACATTTTGGTGTGGAGGCTAATTTCTACTTTCCATTCACGCCAGGGTTATTCGCCTTGATGCCGCTTCCCTCCCCTTCTTCATCAAGCTTATCATGTGCTGGTGCGCGTAATCTATTCATTAATGAACGAGATAATTACTCTGATATTAGTAGTCAGCAATAGTCGCTGATTATTGTCGGCTAGTACTTTTTGTATGTCTGTATGCATTATGTCAAGCATAGTATTTTGTTATTGTACCCAAACATCAAATGAATGGGTATCATTCATAGATTGTTTCTCTTTAAAGCATTTATTATTGTTGTTAGGCTACTATGTTGAAAAAACGATTTTTAATATATTTTTAAAAATTGTAAGTAAAGATAATCCCCGCACTTATTCCTAAATAACATTTTAAATGAAAAAAGAAAACAAATGCATGGAGAGTTCCATTTTGATTAAGGCTATTTACAGGTCATGCAGGTATAGATTTTTAAAAAAATAGTTACATTTATAATTTTTTTCTTGACATTGTAATTTTTTCAGAAATTAACAAAACTGGTTGATCGTTAGCTGTAATACATTTGTATAGAATCCCACTCCATTAAAAATAATTAATAGTTAGATTTTCTTTAACAAAAATTGCTTCTGCCTTCACTATTGAGTTTTTAAAACTGTAACAAGCAATCATTTTATTTAATGGAAAAGCATGCTAGAATCAATGCATAATAATAGTGTCTACTGATACAAGTTAATTATACTTTGGATTATGGTCTATAAAAGTGGGGTATGTGTTATCCAAGTGTCCAATAATGATACAATAATGGAATCTTCTTAAAATATGGGTATTGGATTACTGATATTTAACCAAATAAATGGTAATAATATCAATGTAAACACTATCAAACCCTAACTTGAAGTCCCTGTGTAGCCATAACTCTAATTTCTAAATATAACACTAAATCTAAAATTACAATACTACTGACAGCCAAACTATTTTGGAAGAGTCTTGTCATAAGTCATTCATAACAATTCTCATAATAGTTTTTTTTTCCCTTGCAGAAAGCATTTGATGAGATTCCAGATGTTGAGCAGTTTGGTGTTTTGACAGTGAAATCTTAACAACAGCAGCATCATGGGTGATGGGGATGGCAACCAAAGTGTGCAGCTGATCACCTTCGGCAAGAGGGAGTCTATGGCCACGCTAGAGAGGAGGAGAGAGCCCAACAACACATCAGCTATAGACTCGTGGTCCCAGTCTCCCCTGTACAAAAATGGCAGTTGGGGTACGTTCACTTGTGTCTGCATTGTTATCTTGTGAAACATCTTTTTTTAATCTCTCATCTGTTGTTAAGTCTGGTAGATGATAGAACTGTTGCCTCATCTATCTGTCCCTAAGTCTAGACTAGTTGCCTCCACTTATCTCTGTAATAGGGATGAATTTTATTAGTAGTTTATGCATGCAATGTTTTAATTTAAGTGATTAAATATTATCTTACTTATAAAAATATTGTGCTCATAACATTTTTTATCTCTCTCTATCTTTCTGCCTCAAGTTATATTTTGTTACAGATTTTTTATTTTAGCTTTTTTGGCTTTTATAGGCTTAAGGTTAAATACTTTGGCACTTTTTAATGTAGTTAAATCAAGTGTAGACTCCTTTTCTCATTAATAGCAATGAGATGTGTTAATTAGCTATGATAACATTATTTTCAATTAGGGAGTGTTAATTGTTTAACCAATTTGTAAATCAGCTTGTAAAATATTTTTATTTAGAGTGTAACCACGTAATCAAAATTTTATATTTTTAAGTTTAATTGGAGTCAAAGAAATTTGAGGACAAATTCTGATAAACAGGAAAAAAGCTTTTATGTTAAATTAGTGTAACTCTTTTATAAAACTTGATTTTAAAAGACAGATGTTTCTGAAATTCACCTTAGGAAACAAATATCTTTTATGAGTCAATACAATACATCCATTTTTAAATGTCATTCCTACAGTTTAGTAGCAGCATAGCTAAAGTTTAGCGGCAGTTCTCATTAATTTCCTGATTTTAGAAAGTCTGATTAAGTGCAGTCAGTAGGCACAATGAAGCACCCTGTGAAGGATGTGACCTTGTGACCTACTGAGTCACAATTAACATGTCACCCACCAACCTTTCACTGTAACATTTACATTTTTTGTGAGGGGGATGTTGGAAGATAGTGGTGTATGTGGTATCTAGTGGTGTATGTGGCAGCTAGTGGTGTATGTGGCAGCTAGTGGTGTATGGGGCAGTTAGTGGTGTATGTGGCAGCTAGTGGTGTATGTGGCAGCTAGTGGTGTATGGGGCAGCTAGTGGTGTATGGGGTAGCTAGTGGTGTATGTGGCAGCAAGTGGTGTATCGGGCAGCTAATGGTGTATGGGGCAGCTAGTGGTGTATGGGGCAGATAGTGGTGTATGTGGCAGATAGTGGTGTATGTGGCAGCTAGTGGTGTATGGGGCAGATAGTGGTGTATGTGGCAGCTAGTGGTGTATGGGGCAGCTAGTGGTGTATGTGGCAGCTAGTGGTGTATGGGGCAGCTAGTGGTGTATGTGGCAGCTAGTGGTGTATGGGATGTTGGCAGCTAGTGGTGTATGTGGCAGCTAGTGGTGTATGGGGCAGTTAGTGGTGTATGTGGCAGCTAGTGGTGTATGGGGCAGCTAGTGGTGTATGTGGCAGCTAGTGGTGTATGTGGCAGCTAGTGGTGTATGGGGTAGCTAGTGGTGTATGGGGCAGATAGTGGTGTATGGGGCAGCTAGTGGTGTATGGTGCAGCTAGTGGTGTATGTGGCAGCTAGTGGTGTATGTGGCAGCTAGTGGTGTATGTGGCAGCTAGTGGTGTATGAGGCAGCTAGTGGTGTATGGGGCAGCTAATGTGTGTACTTGCAGTATTATGCGGGTAATAGGCCTCCTGCTCACAAAATATTTCTAATGTAAATCTATGACAAATAAAACTATAAACAGGAAATGAAGAAGTGGAAATTTTAAAAAGTCAAATTAGTAACACTCATAGCTCTTGACTGACAACACTTCCAATACAACAAAATGAAAAACATCTGAACTGTGTAATACTTGCTAAATTCCTTGAAAGTCATCTATCAACAATGAAAATTCTTCCACTATTTTTTTTTATTAAAAAATATTCAAACATTTTCAGAAAACCTGTTTCTGAGTAATCCACCAATTGTCTGTATCTTGCTACTTAGTTTGTTGTAAACAGAAATGTAGGAAGTAAAAGTTAAAAATGGAACAGTAGAGCTAGACTGCTAAGCTGAAAGTCTCGAGTTCGAATCCGGGTTCAAGTCAGTAGAATGTCCCTGAGTCCGCCCAGCTCATATGGGTACCTAGCTCATGTTAAGGAAAACAAAGGCTGCTGGGCATAGTGATGACAACATTATCCCTTCACATGCTGAGGTCTCTGAAGCAAATGAACTCTACTTCATCTTCCCCATGTGTCTTGGGCACGAATGTGAAAAAATGATGAAAAGTTATACATTAACATTCCAGAAGAGTGTACATAAGATCAATAAAGGATTGAAGTAGAATCTATTAGATGACCCTAGTCTCTTGCTGCATGTATTTAACATTTTCACACAGTAAAATAAGTGGCGTAGCGAGGTCGGGTGTCACCCGGTGCGTCACTGAATGGTGTCACCACCACCAACCCCCCCCCCCCCCCCCCCCCCAGAAGCGTAGCGACCCTTCCCGGGGACAAACTTTCAAATTTTCCATTTGCACCCCCCCCCCCCTCATGTATTCGATTTGCACGCACACACACACACCCCCCCCCCCCCCCCCCCTCAAGTTTTTCTCTATATATTTTGCTTATTTTTGTCATGGTGTCACCCGGTGCAGTCCGCACCCCGCCCCCATCCCCTCACTACGCCCCTGAGTAAAATAACTAATTTCTATTCTCTTGTCGTGTTTGTTTTGTTTTATCAATATTTTATTGCATATTTTTATTAAATCAAGTGTCATGTGACACTCTGTTTAAGCAGCTTTATCTGTTTTTATTGTGTGGAGATCAAGGAACTGTTTATTCAAGCATAATTCTATACTGCTGTGTAATCTTTAGGAATGTCAAACTTTAGGAATGTAGTCTTTTCTTTAGACAAGTCCCAGTTGTTATTACAAAAACTAGCTGCACACTACTTTTGTCTGACTAAATATAGGCTGTTGTGGGGGTTTATATAAGGAACATGCCGTTGGGTTGTGAAGCACTAAAGTCTTATGTTCAGTTCCCAAGCCTAAAGTTTCATTCCCAGTTTGTCTTGAGTCACTAAAACTTCCCTGAGTCCACCCAATAGGAACTGGCTCTAGTAGGACAACATTGTATTTGGTTGCAGATGTAGATGATTACTTCATCTATTTTATGGGCCATCTTACTTAAACAATTCATTTTGAAATCAAATGCTTTTTTTAAATGAACACCATTTACTTAAACATTGAACAATTGATGTACCCCACCTAATGAGACTAAAACAATGGATGTGCCCCACCTAGTTAGACTAAAAAAATTGATGTGCCCCACCTAATTAGACTAAAACATTGATTACCCAACCTAATGAGACTAAAACAATGTATATACCCCACCTAATTAAACTAAAATTGTTTGATTTGAATAGAGTCTTCACCACCAGAACGTGAACCATTTCTACCGGTCAAGCTTGACCCAGGATGGGACAGCATGGCTGTCAACACCTCCATCAAGAAGAGCAGCACCACCCAACAGCTGGAGGAGTTGGAAAAAAATCCTCCACCAGACAGGTCAGCTGTGCTTTATTTGTTTCAGTAGTGTAGTTCAACTTTTTATTGGTGTCATTTGTTTCAGTAGGGTAGTTCAACTTTTTATTGGTGTCATTTGTTTCAGTAGTGTAGTTCAACTTTTTATTGTTATCATTTGTTTCAGTAGGGTAGTTCAACTTTTTATTGTTATCATTTGTTTTCAGTAGAGTTGTTCAATTTATTGTTGCAGTCATTTGTTTCATTAAATCCAATCAACTCTAAATATAAATAGATAAAATGTTCTCTGTTAATATAAAATTAAAAGTAAATTTATTTTAAAAAGTCAGCGAGGTGTATGGGGGTGAGACATGAGGGGTAAGGGGTGAAATGTGACATTGACTTGCTATTCAAGTCCTAGTACTAGTTCTAATTAAAATACTCAACATTTTCAGATACAACGTAGTTTACATTGTCATGCTCCTCCATGGGATAGCCATACTTATACCTTGGAACATGTTCATCAATGCCAAATCTGTGAGTATTAAAATAATTAAAATAATATAAATAAAAGTTAAAATAATTTTTGTCAATGCACTTATTGTTTGCTACTTCATTGTTCAATAATGACTAGGTTATCCCCCTATTTTTACATATCTTATTTCTTACATAGATTTTGTTTTCCATTATTTGCATATTTAGTCCTGATTAAAAACATCAAATATCTGCAAAAGATTCCAGTTGTAATTTAAATCTTCATAAATTTTATCAGTTTTGATGAATGGCTTTAAAGTACAGTTTAAGAAATCTGTTAACTCAAATGTTTCTTGCAGTATTTTGAGAACTACAAACTACAAGACAGTGGCAACAACACGTCTGAAGTGCTGAAAGACTACAGAACAAACTTTATGAGCTACATCGGCATGGCCTCACAGTTTCCCAACTTCATCATGAACATCATCAACCTGTTTGTCCAGTGTGGGGGGTGAGGATATTTCTTAACTTCTATACACTCACTAGAGGGAAGTAAACTTGTATGGTTAACAAAGTTAAACAAAAGTATTGTCCCTCTCTTAATAATTTCATGTGGGAATAGATCTTTAGTTACAGCAATAACTTATTTATTATTAGTAATAAATTAATTTAAAAAAAGAATGATAATTTCATTAACCCTTTCAACTAGATGTTTACTCAGGATCATAGGAAATTAGTTCTCCTTTAATACATCAGCAGATGTTAGACAAAAGTGATCTCCAACAAAGACCCCCCCCCCTCCCGCTACACTATCAGTTCTTTTGTATTAATTATTTACCTGTATATAATGCTAATTAAACAGTTGTGTTCAATGAGATTTTAGAATTACTTTTTATCTGTCATCGTTTTCTTATATTTTTATCAACAGCAATACTTTAGGGGTGCGAGTTATTTCCGGGATTATTATAATGGTCATCATGTTTATCCTAACCACAGTTTTGGCTATGATTGATTCCACTGAATGTAAGTTTTTTTTTTGGTAACACTGAAGTAAAACAATTTTTTAAAGAGCTACGTTTAATGTTTACAATCAACTAACCACAAATTAATTGTTCTATATACTGCTATTCTTAACAACTTCATACAATTTTTTATTTTATTTTTCTTCTAGGGCCTGAAATATTTTTCTGGATTACCATAGGAACTGCAATCATCATAAACTGTAAGTGCCACTCATGATAATCCACTCATTATAAATCCAACCATAATAAATCTTCCTATGATAAATCCATTTATGATAAATCAACCCATAAAAAACCCAACACATGATAAATCCCCACATGATAAATCCCCACATGATCTCTGTATAATCTGAGTTTTATACCCAACATTACAAGACTTGCCTGTCTTCCACAGCTGCTGTTGGCATTTATCAAAACAGTATGTACGGCCTGGCTGCCACACTTCCCATGAAGTACACCAACGCCATCATCTTTGGAAATGTGGGTACATCCATTTGTACACAACATGCACAAATATTAACAATATCATTGGTAGTTTTTACCATACTTAGTTTTCATCAATAGATAATATTTAAACTCAAGTATAGATTAGTTTACAGTCCTTAGTTTACTGTTATCAATGGACATACTTGGTACATTATAAACAATGGCCAAAACTTTTCATGTATATAGACAAAATCCAGTGGCCTAAGCTAATTGTAAAAAATATTTCTTTTTTCAATTGTTTCAGAACATTTCTGGAACTCTGGTAGCTGTAACCAACATTATAGTTCTTGTATGTAAGTACTTACTGGTCAACTGGTCAATATGTTCAGTGGACTTTAAAGTGAAGATAACACTTGTGCTTAAGTTACACAAAATTGATGTGCTTCAGAAATCTAATTATTTTGTGCTGAATTTGATGATGCTTTCAGTAACTGAATCTCAAAAAAGTCTGTTATACATATTTAACAGCAATAAAATGCACATAAGAATTGATATAAACAGATTAAAAACAGACAAATGTAACTTTTTGTTTATATTAAATTTAATCAAATCTATTCTTGTGTTGCGTCACTTATTATTCACCCCCTTGCCATCTTCCTCAATGAACTAACTAAATATATCTATTTGCTTCACAACTCTATAACCTCTGTATTTATTTTATAGTGTCGCCTGATAAAAAGACCTCAGCTATTTACTATTTTGTGGTTGCCATTGTCATCCTTATGGTCGCCTTTGATGCTTACTTTGTCACTGGACACACTGTAAGTATTCAGTAACTAGTAACCTCATAACACTGTAAGTATTCAGTAACTAGTAACCTCATAACACTGTAAGTATTCAGTAACTAGTAACCTCGGAACAGTGTAAGTGTTCAGTAACTAGTAACCTCATAACACTGTAAGTATTCAGTAACTAGTAACCTTGTAACACTGTAAGTCTTCAGTAACTAGTAACCTCATAACACTAAGTATTCAGTAACTAGTAACCTTGTAATAAAGTATTCAGTAACTAGTAGCCTCGTAACACTGTAAGTATTCAGTAACTAGTTACCTCATAACACTGTAAGTGTTCAGTAACTAGTAACCTCATAACACTGTAAGTATTCAGTAACTAGTAACCTTGTAACACTGTAAGTCTTCAGTAACTAGTAACCTCATAACACTAAGTATTCAGTAACTAGTAACCTTGTAATAAAGTATTCAGTAACTAGTAACCTTGTAATAAAGTATTCAGTAACTAGTAACCTTATAACACTGTAAGTATTCAGTAACTAGTAACCTCGTAACACTGTAAGTATTCAGTAACTAGTAACCTCATAATATAATTAAGCTTGTGACTGAAATTATAATTTTTGAGATTCATTGTTATAATTTTCTCATCAACTAAATTATTACTTGTTCTATTTCATTTTTAGAACTAACTGTTTAATTTAAAAAAAAAATTTTGTCAGAAATTTTACCGCCACTACACACTGTTGTCTTCACTGAAAGAAAAGGAGTTTAAAGAGAAGAATGCTTCAAATAATGAACCTTTCTACAAAATATTGTTTCGCAGTTTTGGAAGAGTATTTTTACAGGTAGGCCCTGGTTTTTTCCCCAACTTAAAGTATTTTATTTTGGATGTGTAACAAAAATTAACGAACATTTCCCATTGTGTTTATGTATCAAAATGTGTTGTCCCCAGATTTACCATCTGATGTTTGGTGTGTGGTTCACATTCTTCATCACCCTCCTGCTCTTCCCAGCTGTGATGAGTGATGTACAGCCTTTAGGTTTCCCACTATCACGTGAGTATAATATTTTATCATGATTTTTTTTACTATATTTCACTAAGCAGGAATGCAATGGAGAAATAATTGAAATAGGCAATTTTTCATAATAAAGACCATAAAGCTGCCTTTATTTTGTTCAATAAAATTAATTTTTCATCACAGCTGATTTCTGGACTGCCATCTTCTGTTTTCTATTCTTCAACTTGTTTGCGACGTTAGGAAATCTGGCCACAGAATTTATCAGATGGGTAAGCACAAAGTTGATGATTTAAACATTTATTTAAATGGAACAGTATCGCAATAACTTCATGTTATGTATAATTGTGTATTCCATTAACACTGCTACATCTTGTATATTTCAGCCTAATGCTAGATGGGTGAACATCCTAGTTTTTCTGCGCATTGTTTTTATCCCACTTATGGTCCTTGGCAACTTCCGTCCAGATACACGAGCCATGACGGTTCACATAGGCAATGATTACGTGTTCATTGTTGTGTCCATCTTGTTCTCATTCACCAGCGGCTACTGCAGTAGTTTGACCATGATGTACGCACCAAAGTAAGTATCTGACCACAGTTGTACCTCCATACCTGACCACAGTTGTACCCACATATCTGACCAGTTGTACCCATGTATCAAACCACAGTTGTACCCACATATCTGACCACAGTTGTACCCACATATCTGACCACAGTTGTACCCACATATCTCACCACAGTTGTACCAACTTATCTGACCACAGTTGTACCCACATATCTGACCAGTTGTACCCATGTATCAAACCACAGTTGTACCCACATATCTGACCACAGTTGTACCCACATATCTGACCACAGTTGTACCAACATATCTGACCACAGTTGTACCCACATATCTGACCACAGTTGTACCCACATATCTCACCACAGTTGTACCCACATATCTGACCACAGTTGTACCCACATATCTGACCACAGTTGTACCCACATATCTGACCACAGTTGTACCCACATATCTCACCACAGTTGTACCCACATATCTGACCACAGTTGTACCAACATATCTGACCACAGTTGTACCCACATACCTGACCACAGTTTTACCCACATATCTGACCACAGTTGTACCCACATATCTGACCACAGTTGTACCAATGTATCTGACCACAGTTGTACCCACATATCTGACCACAGTTGTACCAACATATCTGACCACAGTTGTACCCACATACCTGACCACAGTTGTACCCACATATCTGACCACAGTTGTACCCACATATCTGACCACAGTTGTACCAATGTATCTGACCACAGTTGTACCCACATACCTGACCACAGTTGTACCCACATATATTACCATAGTTTCCTCTTACTTATTATCCTTTTTAGTTTTCATTATAACCTCTGCTGGCCACAACCCTTTAGTTCCAGTTAAAATAAATATATATATATATATATATATATAAATATATAAATATATATATATATATATATATATATATATATATATATATATAAATATATATATATATATATAAATATATAAATATATATATATATATATATATATATATATATATATATATAAATATATAAATATATATATATATATATATATATATATATATATATATATATATATATATATATATATATATATTTATATATATATATATATATATATATATATATTGTATCAGTTTTAATATTTTAAAAATTTATACTGGTTGCAGCCCTTTCTTAACTCACTCTTCAGCATTAAACTCCAAACTACCAGCCAGAACAATTTTCCTTATTAATTTTTTCATCTATTTCTGTTACTTTTCAGACTAGTGGCTACCAATGACGCCCCTATTGCAGGAATGATCATGGCCTTGTGTCTTGTGTTTGGCATCCTGTGTGGCATTAACTGCTCTCGTCTTTGGGAATACGTCCTGCAGTGGGAAATTTAACAGACTTGGTTTTATGTACATAGCTTCAGCTTTTATGGGCCTGTCTTTATTTTACTTGTCATGTTAGAATCTACAACTTTGTGATAGTAAACGTGATGGACATTTCTTTTTTTTTTGTGTGTTGCATTTAAAACTTATTTTTGTTTGTTTGTTTTTAACTGAACAAGTTCAGAATGTAAATTGTGTTTTCAAGCCTTTCTTGTTTTAAACACACCACAGACTGTATGGGTTTATAAGCAGCTACTGAAAGATATACATTAAAATGCTGTTGAGTAGTCACTTACATATAAGCAAGTAATTACAGTATTGTGTGTTTTATATTCCTTTTATCAGTGCCATAAATTCTATACAGTTTAATAATCTCTTAGGTTAATAGCATCTCATTTTATATTCACTCTTCATAATTTAAATTCAGATTGATTTAGAGATATATTTTTGGTAAATTTACACTTATTCTAGTTGTATGTCATTATACTTTATGGTTTAAAATTTCTATGACCATTAATTTTTTTACATAAACTTTGACAATTGTAAAACTATTTTTTAATGAATGTGTTCTAACCATGGCATTGAATATTGGACATTTTTTTTTTATTTAAAGCATCGTGTTCTAGTTGGTGCGGCATTGTCAAGACATTTTTTAAAGCATTTATGTCCCTTTACTGACAGTTCCATGAGATCCATACCACTGCTATGTTAATGTTTAGATCTTTACACTTATCTTTACACCTCTATTGTTATAGATACATAAACTGCTATTAATGTAGGAATTTACGCTTACCTTAAACCACTGTTGTTATAGATACATTAACTGCAATGGCTGTATTGCTTTAGATTTATCTTACACCACAATTGTTATAGATACATAAACTGCTATGGCTGTAAGGCTTTACATTTATCTTATACCACTATTGTTATAGATACATACAACTGAAATTTGTTATTTGAGTGGACTGGCATTTCTTGTATTCCTTGTACCTATTGCTTAAGTCTGGTCTTGCAATTTGTTGCTTCACCTGCGGCATTCAATGTTGTTTCTTTTTTGTTAGCAGCGATGAAGTCTAAGTAGCCTAAAACAATTTAAAAAAACATTTTGTTTTGTTAAAATGTATATATTAGTTTTAGAGTTTCCACTATCATTTACATATTTACAAAATTTTTTTTTTTTTTTTGCGTAGATTTTAAAAACCTTTTTTCTTTGATTACTAATTATTACTATAACTAATTTGTTTGAACTGTTAGAAATAGTTATATTGAAGAAAAGTATTCCCCTGAGCAATGTTGTTCACAGATTTCTTGAATTATTTGTTGTAGTCACAACCAATGGATGTAGACACCTGACTGTAGCAGTACAGTGTGGGTTTAGTTGAGACTTCTCAGGGAAAAACATTAGTTTAACATGAAATTTAACTTTATTTCAACATGATACGCTCGTCTCTCAAAGTTTGTGTTGCTTGTCAGTTGGGTGACTTGAGTGCTTGAGCATTGGCACAAGTTTCCCTTTAGTTACTTCATTCAAGTGTAAAATAGGTTATTTAAAGGATAAATAGGATGGTGATTCGGTTTCATTAAAACATTGCTAATGTGTTCATTGTTAGAAATAACCATTTCCAATAACTGCTTGACTGTGTATGATGTATTCATTACATTTTTTTTCTGTTAAGTTTTATTTCAATTTGTGAATCAGTGTTAATGATATTTATTAGTGTAAAATTGTACACAAGAATTTTGTTTACTATAAACATAACAATAACTTCATATATCATAACATAGAATATCTTTAAATTTACTGCACACTTATGTTTCGTGTACCATCAATATTTCTTATATTAAGTAAACTTAATACTAAATTAACTTTTAGATGAGGTTGTTAAGGAAATGCCTTTACTACATTAAAATAGATATATTTTCAACATTCCAGTATGTAAATCTATGCTTTGCATGAAATTGAAAAACTTATCTGGCAGGAGGGAATATTTTCTGACTACTTGAAACTATTGTTTAGTAGTGCTGAGTCCAAGTTTTCTCATTTCCAGTTGGTCACTGTTTTATCATTTCAACTTTGTCACATCTGTACTGTATCTTTGTCTTGAGCATTTTGGTTTTCATAGTTACATTTTTTTTTGGTTCTATTTTTTAAATTTCTTGCCATAAATTGGGGCTGGGAATAGAACAGTTTAAAATGTTAAATTTTATAGATGTTTTTCTCTAGTTTGTTTCAAAACTGGCTATTAATTTTTTTTCTACATGTGTATGTCATGCTGTATTTTAAAAACTGTATTTGATGTAAATATGAATCAATGATCCCTACTTTTTGTTAAATTATTTATGCCTAATGTTAGTATTTTTTTTTAATAATCTAAGTAAGTTTGAAATTGTTATAGGTTTTTTCAAAGTAAGCTGAGAAATGATTAAGTTAATTAAAAAAAAAAACATTGAATATATTTTATCTTCTAATAGAAATAGAAATACTGATCACTAGTGGGTTTTTTTTTTTTAAAACTAAATATGTTGTAAATTTCTAGCAAAGATTAATTGGTTGAAGGACAACACAATATCATTTCTGTATTATTTAATGTTTACATTTGGATTTGTTTTGTTGCACTCCTATTTGTAAATACATGATGTTGTACTTATGCTGGGGTCTGCTCCTCTTCCAATACAAATGCCTTGTACTGATGCTTATTGGAACTGATGTTTAAGAACTTTAATATAGAACTGTTGTATACATTTTTGTAAGATCTTTGGTGTGGGAGGGGAGGTATTCACCAAATTATATACATTTATCATTACTACTATTTGTTTGTATGTAAATACTGGTATATATGTATTTGCATATATATATATATATATATATATATATATATATATATATATATATATATATATATATATATATATATATATATATATATATTCAAGTATGTCTATACATACATACATAGATACATCAGTACATGCATACAAACATACATACACAGATTCAGAAATACATACCAGTTAAATATATATATATTATTAAAACCTATGGTTTTTTCATGTCTAGGATAAACTGTGCCTATATTTAGAGATGCTGTCATTACCCCATCAATGTGAACCTTAGACCCCTTGTGACTTCTGTCAACTACCCCCTCAAGCTCATCTAAACTGTGGGGGTGGGGGACAGAGGTCATGACACTAGCGTGTGTACCAGCTGTTGATTTATGTCACAGGATGAAACCACTGATTTAACACAACACCCACTACTGTAGTCATGCTTCAAACATCTTGTCTTAAATCACTCATTACTTTTTTTATCCAATCATATATTCATGTCATCATAATTTGATGGATTTATATATATATATATATATATATATATATATATATATATATATATATATATATATATATATATATATATATATATATATATATATGGCTGTACATAATATTAATGAATTTCATGGCTGCAGCTACTTGTAAAAAAATGATTTCGTGGCTAAGTAAATTTGTGAGTTGCAGTGTTAATGGTTTGTTTTTAATTTAATCTTTGCATTTTGAATTTTTTTTTTTTTTTGAAAATTGTTTTTTATCTTAAGTTTTCTGCTTTCCTTATAAAGAAGAATTATACTTAAATGACAATAAATATATCTGCATTCTTTAGGAACTAGTGTGTTTGACCTCAGAATGAAATATTTAAAAACTTAAAACATAGGAGAGTGCTTTGTTGTGTGGTACTTCCTGATATATAGTTATATAATGTCCAGAGCCGGCTTAACATTTTAAAGTGAAGAAATATGTTGAAGTGGACAGTGAGTTACAATAAAAAAAATCTTATCCAATACATTTCTCCTTTTTCATTTGTTGTTACAAAGCTTGGATTCTGTTTGTAATGTTGAATCCCCTAGTTCAGATTCAAGTTTGTAATGTTAAATCAATTAAACCCCCTAGTTTAGTATTAAAATGGCTTTTTTTACCGCTACAAACCATTATTTAATTCCCGTGTTTGGCTTCGCTCATCATGGCTCTAAACTGGCTAATGAAATTTCTCTCCTTTCTATTGGACCAATTTCTTTCTAACTTGGCACATGGTTCAAAACCTGCTGACAATGCAAAGTGATTTGAAATTTGACTTAATTGGATGCTTAATTAGTTTTTAAGAGTTGATTATAAGTTTCTTATATAAAGTAAGTACTAATTCATTTTGATAGGAAAGAAGCCACGGGAATTTCAAACCTGAACTGCCTTGCCATTCCAAGGGGTAAACTTCAAGGAAATATAAGGAGTTTAGCCATGTAGGTAATGGAATATAAAGCTTCAGTGAACTTAGGAAAGCTTCAGCATGGAATTAGTACAAAATTAACGTAGGTGACAATGTGATGTGACATAAAATTTGACTTAATTAGATTGCATTGAAGCAATTATATTTTATTTTAAAATTTAATTTTTAAAATCTTAGTATTAGAAATCAATACAAAATATAGTGAACAATGCTTTACTTTTTAATCTTTTAAATAGAAGTAACTTTTAATATACTTACAGAAAATCATTTATTTTCTTCTTTTTATTGCATTAATGCAATTATATTTTGTTTTAAAAATTTTCTTAATTTAATTATTCAGTCATGTATTTGTTTAAACAGTAATGTCTAGATTTGGTTCCTAACGTATTTCTACCATATTAATTATCTCTGGTTCAACTAATTGGCGCTTTACTTTATTTTTAATTAATTGAGTTATTAAAATAACATAATTTAGATACAGCGTGTTCACCCTGATCTAATTAACAAGGGCCATAACAAAATTAATTGCTCCTTATCTCCCTTTACAGTGACAATACTGTGTCTTCACCAATTAGCAAACAATCAATAGTTAATTGCTTCACGCTTGTTTATAGCATGCACATGATGTGGATTTATCGATACTGATAACACTTCATACTTTTTTAAAAGATGAAAATATTTAAACACAATATCATCGCATCTAAGAAAAATACAGAGTCAACATTCCCTATCTCTAACAGAGCCAACCCCCCCCCCCCACGTCTACCATATCCAACATTCCCTTATCTCTACAAGACCCAATGTTACCCTATCTCCAGCGGATACAACCTTCCTCTCTGTACACGATCCCTTGTATACCATCCCCAACATTCCCCTATCCCAACCATCTCCAACATTTCATTGTATACCATCCCTAAATTCCCTTATCCCAACCATCCCCAACGGTCCCTTGTATACCATCCCCAACATTGCCCTATCTCAACCATCCCCAATATTCCCTTGTATAACATTCCAAACATTCCCCTATCCCAAACACCTCCAACATTCCCCTATTTCAACCATCTCCAACATTCCCCTATCTCAACCATCCCCAACATTCCCTTGTATACCCTCCCCAACATTCCCTTGTATACCATCCCCAACATTCCCCTATCCCAACCATCCCCAACATTCCCCTATCTCAACCATCCCCAACATTCCCTTGTATACCATCCCCAACATTCCCCTATCCCAACCATCCCCAACATTCCCCTATCTCAACCATCCCCAACATTCCCTTGTATACCATCCCCAACATTCCCCTATCTCAACCATCCCCAAATTCCCGTCTCTCTATAGTCGACCAGGCTACACTGAGCCAGAAAACCCATGTATGCTATATTCACTCCCCCCCCCCCGTCACCCCTGCTGGTGTACGGGCCACCAACGAAAGATCTCAATAGCCCCCTGAAGGTTTTCTGCTTTACTTTTTGAGCAAGGACATGTGCTCAATGTCCAACATATTATTTTGAACTAATACCCTGATGCTACACAACTCAGTTCCACGACACCTTGGTCTCTATTTTACCCACTGCGAAAATGTTTAAACTACTTTAATCAACCCTTACATTAAAAGTGTGTGTGTTTACAGTTAATTATCACTTAATTAACTATTGGGCGTTGTTGTGTTGTGGGAGGGAGGGGGGGTAGCAAGTTCTGGACCGACTTTAACCAGGTTATGCATATTTAGAGGAGACAAAAGCGAGGGTCTGACACGGTCAACCAATTTGTCAGCCCGCTGCTTCACTCAATGCAACACTGGACGTTGTGATAGAGATAATTGTAGGAGGGTCAGAGGTCAATCAATTATAGGTCATATGTCACACCAAGTTGATATATTTAGGAAGGAATTTGAATATGAGGGGGTTACAAATTATACATACACACACCACATATATATATATATATATATATATATATATATATATATATATATATATATATATATATATATATATATATATATATATATATATATTGCAGATCCGGATCGGAAATATGCGCAACGGAAAACTGCGCCCAAAAAAAGTGCGCAAGGGCATTTTTTTTAGCATTTATAGACATTAGCAAAGAATGAACACATGTACATCGAAGCATAATAAAACATTTTACACGAAATATCACAAAATATGCGTGCGTCTCCAGGCAAAATACAACCTATAACTGCATGTCAGCGAATAGAATCAGTGCTTGTTTGTACGTTTTTCATTTACTGTAAAAGAAGACAGTCTACTATTTAAATTCCTTTGTAAAAACTGTACCTATGACCTACTAGTCCTGGTGTCTATGTCGACTTGATTAGACCGGTCATTAGACGATAACTTACTTGTCATTTGACTTGAAGATGACCTACTAGTCATTAGACCTCATGACCTATTCATCTACTGTCGTCAAGACATGATGACCTATGAACGACTAGACCCCAGTGTTTTACCATACTTTTTTTTTGGGGGGGGGGGGGGGGGGGGGGGGCTAATTTTTCCAGGGGGGGGGGGGGAACTGGTAACTGGTATATTTTTTCTATATAAATTTCATTCCGTTCGGGGGGGGGGGGGGCAGAGCAAGAAACAGTGCTAGACCCAATGTCATATTTGCCGGTAGACTTGATATCATACTTTAACTGAACACACACACGGGGAAGCACTGAGCAACCACAAATGTTTACTTAAGGTGATATAAATTTGTATGTATTACGACCCCCATATCAATCAACCACTCCAGTGATCATAAAACTAGCATCAGCCTTCAAACAAAGAAAACCGGTTCTATGCATACCGTATCACAATAGCCAAACCAGATCTATTTCAGATTTGCTTGTAACAGCAGTTTTTTTTTTGGTAAGATCTAAACATTAGGAAATGTTTAATTTTACTGCAGCTACTACTTTGATAGCAGATAATAGATTTTATTGGCTACCTAATTATTTTATTCATATATTTTTTCGACCTAGCTGAATAAATGTGTGTATAATTTTTTTTCGAACCTGACGGCCCACGTTGCAGGTGAAGTAGAGTTCACGTTTCTGTGACCTCGTCATGTCTGTAAAGGTCAGCACTATGCCCAGCCGCTTTTTCTTTTCCTAGCAGGAGTTAGGTACCCATAAAAGTTGAGTGATAAAAGTTGAGTGGACTCAATGTACGTGGTACGACTCTAGTCAGGGACCCGAACTCGAGACATTCAGGTTAACAGACGAACGCTCTACTATTCGACCACACCATCCCCTTTTAAAGGTATTACTCATTGAAGAGTAGGCTATATTATTAATAAATAAATTCAAATACAAAATACTCTATTACATTATTTGTTTTATTCCTATGAATGCATTTCGATGAAAAATCTTAAATTTAAGATTTAGTAAATACTAGTTCTAAGTTTATTTTTGTGTTATCAGATTTAAACAATAAGTTTCGCTCTGACATGTAAAGACAATGATTAGTGAGAGTATTCACATTACACCTCAACATATTTACCGTGAAATACAATTTGATTCGCCAACATCCGCGCTACCTGACCTTGACTTATCCACAGTGTCAACAGAAGTCGCCTTAACACAAATCTACCTGTTGATCAGAGCAGACATTAAACAGTAGTTTAGGACTGTGGGCTGTTTAATGAAGTTTTTTTCTTTCTCGTCAGAAAGACGTAGTTCATTACGTGTTTTTAAAGTGATAATTTGTGTGTGTTTCTGCCTGATTGTGTTGAAAATATGCGTCAGCGCTATGGATGTATTCAGGGTTAGTTCTTGCTGACAAGATCATGATGTTTGTAAATTTCGCTGGTGGTCTAGATTTATTATCAAAACATGCGTCGTTCGAAAATAAAAGAATAAAAAGAAATTCATACGAAAATTTGAGGGATTTTTTTTGTCCTGAAAATAACTAATACCAACTCAAACTACGAATTAAAAAGTTCTAATTGACACGAAGAAAACTGCAGGGATCAAGACACAATAGCTTTACGGGTTATCAGTGTAGGTACTCGGGAACTCAGTCCTACAATAAATAAAGGCAGTAAAAAACAGATCAGTAATAAAAGCCGTGATTGGTAGGCCAAAATACGGCGGTGTGGCTGGCAGAGTGAGTGGAGAGGGGACTCGTAGTTTGGTTCACGTCTGGTCTTACCTGATCTTATTACACCTGGTCTACGGACTGTATCACCTGAGGGACTGTATCACCTGAGGGATTATTCAACTGAGGGACTTATTATCTGAGGGACTGTATCTCCTGAGGGACTGTATCACTTGAGGGACTGTATCACCTGAGGGACTGTATCACCTGAGGGACTGTATCACCTGAGGGACTGTATCACCTGAGGGACTGTATCTCCTGAGGGACTGTATCACCTGAGGGACTGTATCACCTGAGGGACTGTATCACCTGAGGGACTGTATCACCTGAGGGACTGTATCACCTGAGGGACTGTATCAACTGAGGGACTGTATCATCCGAGGGATTATTCAACTGAGGGACTTATTATCTGAGGGACTGTATCTCCTGAGGGACTGTATCACCTGAGGGACTGTATCACCTGAGGGACTGTATCACCTGAGGGACTGTATCAACTGAGGGACTGTATCACCTGAGGGACTGTATCACCTGAGGGACTGTATCTCCTGAGGGACTGTATCACCTGAGGGACTGTATCTCCTGAGGGACTGTATCACCTGAGGGACTGTATCACCTGAGGGACTGTATCACCTGAGGGACTGTATCACCTGAGGGACTGTATCACCTGAGGGACTGTATCAACTGAGGGACTGTATCATCCGAGGGATTATTCAACTGAGGGACTTATTATCTGAGGGACTGTATCTCCTGAGGGACTGTATCACCTGAGGGACTGTATCACCTGAGGGACTGTATCACCTGAGGGACTGTATCACCTGAGGGACTGTATCACCTGAGGGACTGTATCACCTAAGGGACTGTATCAACTGAGGGACTGTATCACCTGAGGGACTGTATACCCTGAGGGATTGTATCACTTGAGGGACTGTATCAACTGACTGTATCACCTTAGGGACTAGTCTACGAGACTCATCTCTTCTATCATTACCTGGTATACACTTAATGACTTACGTAAACGATAAAGATATCGTATTTCAAGAAAAAAGATGACGACTTTAGAAAGAAAGAATGGGATAATTAACATAGCCTACAACAGTATCGGAGAGGTAGGTGTTATTTTTCTTCACATAATATACGCGCATTTTTACTTTCGCGTATATACGAAGGTGTCTGTCTGTCTGTCTGTGTGTGTCTGTCCGTGTGTAAACACGATTACTTGAGTACCGTTACAGCTAGGTTGATGAAATTTCATATATCAGTATTTTATCAAAATCGTAGATCCGTATCAACTTTTGAGCGATTTCCGATAACCGGAAGTGGTACTTTTCCTACTTTGAATTTTTCAAAAGCCTATAACTTGAGTACTATTTCAGATAGATACATGAAATTTCACATGTAAGTAAAAAATCTAATTCTCTACCTTCTGTCAAATTTTGAGAAATTTCCGTTGACCGGAAGTAGTAATTTACGCTATTTCCGATTTCTCAAAAAACTAATGTAAATTACTAATAAAGTAAAGTACTAATAATATTGCGCACTATTATGCACTTTTTTATTTGGCGTTCACTTGGTGTGCAATTCTTTTGTCTACGAGATTTTATTCTATTTTTAAAACTTTAAGTATTTAAAATAGATTAAAAATCATGCCTATAGCCCGAGTTCTCATCCCCTGTTATTTTATATATGAATATTCGAGAAAGTTTAGGGGAGATCACTCCCGGTTTATTCATCTTAGTGATCGAAACCAACAAACTATAATACAAGAATAAGAAAAATTTCTCTAGTTGGATATACAATAAAGACGCCAAATTGTGCGCCATGGCGCTTGATAGAGTTATTTAAACAACGATAACTTTGTGATCATGACTTGTATTGAATTTTTTTTTATTTAATAGGTCCGCCCCCTTCCCGCCTCGCGACGCCTTTGAGCGGCATACAGTTTTTTTCCCTAGTCGATATCCATTTAAAGTAGGCGATAGCATTGACCGGACCGCATGAAGTCCTATCATATTGAGCCGTCCACCACAAGACATGTTTAGACTTCAGTTTTTAACACCAGCCGGTGAACCTTGCCCGAAATAAATAGACGGGGGGAACGTCCTAAAGGACTGATAGACCCTGCATGTAGGTTGTGTTAGAACTATGTCATTTAACCAAACAAGATAACAGCCCTCTAGAATCGGAGGGTGGGGAGGGGAACTGTGGTAAAGGGGTCATCCATAAATGACGTCACGCTTTTTTGGACGATTTTTACCTCCCCCTCCCCTCCGTCACACATCGTCACAAAAAGCCAGACCCCCCCCCCCCTAAAATGGCGTCACACCTCAGCCTACAACGACCCTCAAAATTGCAGTTGAATTTTTTTTAAACATCGATATTTTTCCAAAATCTTGTCTGAACTCTGTGAAAATAGAGTATTTTGAAAAATTCCTATTACAATTTATTAAAACAGTTTTTCTAAAACGCGAAATAACGCCTAAAATTCTAACATTGCTTTTTATAATGCAAAAGTGTGGCGTCGCACCATCTGAACCCCCTCCACCTCCCCCCCCCCCCCCATCACACACCGTCACAAAATTACGGACCCCCCTACGAGTGTGACGTCATTTATGTACGACCCCAAAGATGGATAATATACATTTATGATCTCTTCACAAATACGTATCTAATGCCATATTTAATCAAATTTTGGTATGTACATACACAAACACACATACATGTTACTAACGTATAAGCTTACATGTTACATAATCGTAGACATACACTCGCCTACATACACTTAAGCATCCGCATACAGACGCAGGGCATACTAATAGGCCATATATTTATGAAGTCACAAAGTGCAGTTACTTTTGTTGATGTTATTTTCACCTCAAATCTCGCGTTGTACCTTACTCCAAATGGAGAAGATCTGCAGGATACAACCTCTCCGTTCCTTACGTCTGTTGAGCTTGTACGTAAAAGTCTCGCCACCCTTTTGATGTGACTTCTTCACACCAGTCACCCAACCACTTCACCACATCGTTATCTCTCCACACGACCTTGCCCCAACCACAACTAGCTAAACCACATGTGGATCGTCGTTAGGGCGATCGCCAGCCAAACCTAACATGCACAGAGACTGATCACAATTTCTTCCCGGCAAAAATTACAGTCTTGCTGTCACTTCATGTCAGACCTTATCTTATAGGCTAAAGTCTTTCATACGTTCACATGTTTATTTAGATCTCACTTAATGCAACATTGCTAAAACTCAAGTCAAACGAAATATTCTGAACACGAAATCCGAGACAATCAACAAAAACTGAAAATGCGCGGAAAATATCGACGAAAATTAAAAAACGACAAATGAAACACATTTTTTTCGAGAGTAAAAAGTCAACGAAAAACGAAAAAGACCTATACAAAAACAAAAGTCGACGAACGATGGTATACTAACACACAAAAATGGGGGTACTGTGTCATGACAGGAACTCCGGCCCAAGATCTACTGCCCGAGTATTTACTGACTACAGACAAATGTCAGACGTGAGAACTAGAGGCCTATCTTAATATAGATGGAAGGCACGTCGCCATTTCTGTTTATTTGTAGAAGGTTAAAAAATTTAAATAACGATTTAAGTCAGCTAAATATAGAATATTTCTTCTTGAATACCCCAAAGATCCAAACTCTAAGAAAGGCGCAGGATTTCTGTTGCCAAAAACAGAAACAATCATGAAGAACTGTCCTTACATACGTTTTATGTAAAACGCGTTCATCGCGTTTTAAAACCAGATTTTCTATTTTGTCGAGACTGTATAGTATAATGTCGTATATTTTTCCATGCATTGAAACGCAAACAGCATGAAGTTTGAAGTTCAGTTTTTAGTTAACAAAAAGAAAAACAAAGTCTTTCCTCATATTGAAGTTTTAAATAATAGATACGGTTAATTCAACGTAGCAGTAGTTTGATAAACCCGTTAACTGCTTGTGATATAAAAAGACACGGATTAAGATCGTAAACATGTTGTTTAACCTTTGCCTTCTACACCAGGAAGACTTAAGTCTACATTCAATGGTGGAATGGGTAGCAGGGACCAGTGTTTCTTTCAGATTTTTTTTCTCCTGAGGGGGGGGGGGCGGGGGGGGAGCGGACTACGTTTTCCGGGCAGGGGGCGGGGCGGATAAAGTATATAATAATATATAAAGTATATATTTTCTATTTAAATTCTATTTCGTTCTGGGGGTAGACGTTCATCGGATGTCTGGAAGAAACTCTCGCAGGGACATCGGGAGCGCACTAGAATTTTCGGGGACGGGGGGGGGGGGGGGGGTTAGTCGGACACAGGTGCTTGAAAGAAACTCGGCTATCACCAATGAAGTATCACCACGCAGAAGTACCTAACATACACAATCAGCGCAGATTCGACCTGTATGGGCCTAAAAATACTTGTTTACATTATTTTTCATGGTTGTTGTTGGTTCTGTTCTCTACATTGAAAGCTTGCATTTTTCCATGTTCCCGATTTAACAATATACTGAGAACTAACATACTCACATCTATACAATTTTTTTTTTCTCTACGCCCCTGCGCGCAATAACAAATAAATAGATAATTTAAAAAAGCTTTGTATATGTTGGTAGAATTTAAACATAATTTGATCAATAAAGGTTGCTTTTATGCCTAAAACGACATGAGTTTTGATAACGTACGCAATCGGCAATTGAGAAATAAAAAAAAAACACAAGCTTTGTAAATTCTACACAGGTTGAGTGCTGTTGATAAAAATAATAACCCTGTCAGTTTTGTGTTTTGACTTGAGCTCTGATGTGTGCCAACAATACAAGCTTAGGCTTAGTACGCTTTTATTTTGTTGTTGAACTTATGTCGTACTAAACAAAACATAGTTTTACTACGGTAAACACATGTGGTTTTATTTTATTTTATTTTTTTCTGAGGGGTGGGTGGGTGGTGGTAATATTTAGATGAAAGTTATATTTAGGATTTTATATCATTTCATTTTGTGACGTGAAGGATGCGTGATCCAAATAATGTTTGTTGCATTTTAAATACTGATTTAATATTGTATTTTCTGAAGTTTGTGTTGATACAATCATAAAGCATAATTCGTTATACTTTTACAAGCTTGTATTTAACTAATTGCTTTCTAAGTCATGCTTTTGTCACTGGTTGAAACGGGCGTTCGAAATTTCGATCACTTTTAAAGGACCGATTTCTTTTAAACTTGGCACGTGGGTAAAAACCCGATGAAAATGCTATATGACATCCTTTTTGACATAACAAAATGTTATATTAATTTTTTTTAATTAATCAAATTTTCCTATATAAGGTACTAATTTTCCGTGCTATTATATACACATTTTTGCGTTCATCTGGTGCGCAAAATCTTTTTGCTAAGCGATTCTATTTAAAAACTTTTTATTCTTTTTAGTGCAGCATTTAATATAATGTGTTTATTAAAACGTTTTTGTTATTATTTTAAAATAAATTCTAATTACTGATAAAAATTATTCTAAAAAATCAAATATTTAAAAAAAAAATTGAATTGATAAAATAATTCTAAAACTATTTTAGCGGCTTATTTTCAATACAAAAATATGAAAATGAATGTAATCGATTGTTCTCAAACGGCTTTAATTTTTTTAATCTATCTATAATTTTATCGCTTCCTATATTTAATTTTTTTCTAAAATTTAGTATGATTACATAGACGTTTCCTACCTAATGTCGCGTAGAACAATTTTTAAATTCGATATTGAAACTCATCTTTTTAAATTTGCATTTTTAATTTCCATTTAGAAACACTCTGAAATCATACTCTTGAATACACTCATAACTAAACTTTTAATAGTTGAAATATTTTCACACCAATCGTTTTTAAAAAGTGCATCAGATTACATACACCATCGCATCTTAGAGTCTAGTATTGTTTAGGTAGCCGATATACTGGCTCTATTTTATGCGGCAGCAGGTATCTTTTATATGTATTTATTTATACACGTTTAATTAGTATGGTACTTATAATCTGGACATCAACTGGACATTTTTGATGCTTTATTATTCAAAATGATTATTCTAATCCCAGAAGTAGCTGTATTTAATATTACCAATCATCTTCCTGGCCGTAGCATTAGTTATAATCATAACTATGACCCTAACATCAATACCAACATGGGAAAAAAACGTAAACTGTCGCTGTTTTTTCCCAATATGAACTTTTGACGAATCGTACTGGTATGACCACAATACTTTAGATAAAGTTATCCCTTACCATATAAATGAATTGTTTTGACCATCCCTAACCCTGCTGTTGTTTTATTCCAGCAGCTACATACCCCTACCAAAGAAAACGTCTCCTACGACACTGGAGCTCCACCCAGCCCTGATGAAACCCCGGCAGAGGCGCCACCAGGGGAGGGTAACTCTGGCGAATCTAGCGCAGACGCCGTTGACGAGCTCCAGCAACATCTGGGCGGCTACGGGCGCTACCAGATCCTGGTCTTCTTTTTGCTGAGTCTGACCTACATGAGGGGTGGTTGGCATGTGTGGATACCCATATATCAGGTCAGACTTGGGGTTGGCATGTGGGGATACCCATATATCAGGTCAGATTTGGTGTTGGCGTGTTTGTACCCATATATCAGGTCAGACTTGGGGTTGGCATGTCTGTACCCATATATCAGGTCAGACTTGGTGTTGGCATGTGGGGATACCCATATATCAGGTCAGATTTGGTGTTGGCGTGTTTGTACCCATATATCAGGTCAGACTTGGTGTTGGCATGTGGGGATACCCATATATCAGGTCAGACTTTGTGTAAGATCTGTAAGATATATCAGGTCAGACTTGGGCTTACATCACCAGTTGGGAAACTGGTTGAAACCAGAAATAATGACTATTTTGTTTATTAGAGGAAGATCATGTGTCGAAAAGTAATTTACTTATTTATTTTTTTAAAACGTATGGTATTTCAAGGAAGGGGGAGGGATAGAGTGGCATCAAATTTTGATAAACCATTAGTTAACCAGCTCAGCTCAAATGGGTAGCCAACATTATACGGGCATAAACTGCTTCCTTCCTCGGCGTCTCGTAAAACCTGGTGCCGGGCGGGGTGGTATGAGAAGTTCAGTTCAAACAAACCACTAGACGACACCAACTCTGTTGTAGCTCCCCGTTTCATGCCGTGACACACTTATTGTTTGCATGCCACCAGACGTGGGAGCCCGCCTACCACTGTCAAGCTGCCCCGGGACTCGGCCTGAACGATTCTGTCCCCTGGGACCTACAAGATGGCGCTGTGGTCTACAGCACGTGCGAGCAGTACGTCAACAAGTCGGTCAGCAACGCCACCACCGCGTGCACGAACGGTTGGGTCTACATGTGGGACTCGCCCTACACATCCATTGTTTCTCAGGTCAGTCTGTGTGTCCATAGGTCTCTGGACATCCTACACATCCATTGTTTCTCAGGTCAGTCTGTGTCCAGTGTTGTTACTGGACAAAGTAGCCGGTACTTCCCCCCCCCTCCCCCACGGCACTATTACACTACGAATTACTAATATCAATTAGTCCAACAAAAAAAGGCGATTGAAATTATTTTGTTTTAATATCTTTTTAAAAGATTACCCTCTCGAACCTGACGGTCCATGTTGCAGATAAAGTAGAGTTCATCTGTTTCTGTGTCCTTTGTATATGAAGGTGTGGTCAGCATTATGCCCAGATGTTTTTACTTTCCCTGACGTACGGTACGTCAGGTATTCGTCAGAGATGGATGAACTCTGGGACGTCCAAAGGACTCAGGATTCGAACTCTATATATTCGGGTTAGCGACCACACACTCTACCATCCAGCTAGTTGGCAGAATTAATCCTTAGTATAGTACTTTGGATAATAATAATTCAGAGGGCACCTGGATACCATAGGATAGCTCAGGACCTACATCTTTCATAGCTATTACAATCATTTGTTGGTATCTTTATGATGTATATGATTTATGGCACATCTTTAAAAAATAATAACTATAACAATAACGATTACAATAGCTATAGCAACAGCAAGAACAACAACAAAAACAACAAAAACAACAAAAACAACAACAGCAATAACAATAATAATCACAACGAGCCGACCCGCGGCATATCATACGCAGCTATTTAGTTGTTTTATTTTCTACTTTTCAGTAGTTCATTATTTGTGAATTCGACAGTACCAATGCTACCACTGAAAATATTTGCTTTAAAACACTATCAGTAGGTCGTTAAGGACGATACTACCCCCACCCTCCTTTCTCCCAACCCCTACCCTACACCCCCCGCCCCCCGTGAAAGCAGCCACCTCTTAGTTACCTCCCCTAAGTTTAAAATCGTTTCAAACTAAATTATCTGCCCCTAATAGCCGTCACTAAACCCGGCTCTACGAATGTAAACATTTAGCGTGAACCACAGCTCACCAGACCATGTAGGGGTGGGGTGGTAGGGAGCGCGCTTACAGCTTGTTTTCTAGCGTCTCAAAGAAGAGAATTATATATATATATATATATATATATATATATATATATATATATATATATATATATATATATATATATATATATATATATATATAGTAATAGGAACTTCATATCCCTCTGATGTAGTTTGATCTGGTGTGTGACCACACCTACCAAAACGGGCTGACCACAACCCTGTACATGGTCGGGACAACCTGTGGGGTCATCTTCCTCACCCCCCTGGCTGACAGGTTCGGCTCCAAGACGGTCATGCTCGTGTGTCTGTGGGTACAGGCTGTCTTCGCTACCTGTCTCATCTGGGCCGGGAACATCGTTGTCTTCTGTGTCTTCAAGTTCTTTATTGGTATGTGTAACATGGTAAGTGGGGTAAGTCTGTGTAACAATAGTAAATGGGGTAAGTTTGTGTAATGTGATAAGTGGGTAAGTTTGTGTAACATGGTAAGTGGGGTAAGTTTGTGTAATATGGTAAGTGGGGTAAGTTTGTGTAATGTGATAAGTGGGGTAAGTGTGTTGTAGAAGGTAAGTGGGGTAAGTCTGTGTAATATGGTAAGTGGGGTAAGTCTGTGTAATATGGTAATTGGGGTAAGTCTGTGTAATATGGTAAATGGGGTAAGTTTGTGTTAAATGGTAAGTGGGGTAAGTCTGTGTAACATGGTAAGTGGGGTAAGTCTGTGTAACATGGTAAGTGGGGTAAGTCTGTTGTAGATGGTAAGTGGGGTATGTTTGTGTGATATGGTAAGTGGGGTAAGTCAGTGTAACATGGTAAATGGGGTAAGTCTGTGTAACATGGTAAGTGGGGTAAGTTTGTGTAACATGGTAAGTGGGGAGTAAGTCTGTGTTTATGGTAAGTGGGGTAAGTGTGTAATATGGTAAGTGGCTATGTCTATCGTAGGTGGTAAATGGGGTAATTCTGTGTAATATGATAAGCGGGTGTAGGTTTGTGTAACATTCTAAGTGGGGTAAGTCTGTATAAGTCTGTTTATAATTGGGGTAATTCTTACGCCCATAATTAATGGTGGAAGTCTGTGTTCATGGTCAAAGGGGGGGGGGGTATCTGTGTAACACTAAATGGTATGTGTAACAGGGTAAATTGGGTAAGTCTAATAACATGGTAGACGTGATAAACTTACTTTCACACTGCCATTCACCATCTCTCACCTAGACCGTGGCCCTTTGTGTGTTTGTCCTCATGTCGGAGACCTTCGATGCCACCCACAGGGCAGTGCCCACCATCGCCATGCAGTTTTTCTGGGCAGTGGGCATCATGAGCATGGCACTGCTCGGCTACCTCATCCCCAGGTGGGAGGATCTGGAACTGACCATCGCTCTCCCGTTTAACATCCTGTCACTGGCGTATATTTTGTAAGTATTTTGGACGCTAATTTCTTTGCAATCTGATATGGATTAGAACCTGCATCATCTCGCTTAATCACGGAAGCGCTGATCAATATTTTAGATATTTGGCTAATGTTTTATACTGTCCTTAATAGTTTTTTGTTAGCATGAATTTTTCACAAGTCTTTAAAGGCGTTACTATTTTACTTATAATTAAATTAATTAAGGCTTTACTTAAAATATATTTTTTGTAAAGATATTAGTTTAGACACTGATAAAAGTAAATCATTTTGAAAAATCAGTTTTTTACACTTAATTCTAAGAGTCACTGCTCTAGACCAAGCTAACTTTTTAGAATAAAATTGCTGTTAAAAAGGGAAAGATGCAATTAAGGGGTAGGATAGGCCGTCATATTCTTTTAGGTCTGACTTTTTGTGAAGGGGGTGGACGGCGTGGGTTAATCGGCAAAAAAGCGTGACGTCACACATGGACTCCCCATTCATATAACCATACCAACATGGTTCTGATACATTCCTATCCCCAGCATCATCCCCAACTCCCTGCCCTGGCTCCTGGCTAAGGGTAAAGTGAGCGAGGCCGAGTCTGTCATCAACAAGTTCACCAGAATCAACAGACTGCCCGCTGTACCAGACCTCCAGAATAAACTTGCCAAATTTAAACGGGAGAAATCAAAGTACGTGGGTTGTTTTTTTCTTTCAATATCTTAGATTACAGAGAAATCGCTCACAAGTGAAGCTGATTGTTTTCTACAGTATAAGCACGTTTAGTCTGTTGGGAGGAACTAGACTTTTACTAGACGTATGGTAGTGCCTATTCAGAAGTCTCAACATATTTTATTCATGCACTAATGGACACCTTCCAGTGTTTTTCTTTTTTTTTTGTAAAAAAAAATATTTTCAAAAATATTTTTGATACATTAATTAATGAAAGTAAAGGCGGCTGTGCTGACCACACCATCCCTTCATATACCGAGGTCACAGAAACAAGTGAACTCTACTTCACTTGCCCATGGAGAGTCATGCTTGAAAAGGGAACTTTTAGTTTACTATGAGATACGAGCAGTGTTTCTTCGGGGGTGGGGGCGGTAGACTTTCTTCGGGGGGGGGGGGGGGCGGAGTCCCCCCCCCCCCCCCCCCCCGAAGAGATGCCTGGAAGAAAATCTGGATACGAGATCTACCATATGTTACCATTGTAAAACTTATCACATGCTGTACAATGTATATTTAACAGTGTAATACCGTGTTAAATATAAACCTGGCCATTTATGATTCTTCTCCCAGGGAACCAGCCAGCAAACTCTCCCGGGAACAAACAAACCCAGCTTTCTCTAACACAACTGAGAACGGAACTGACGCCATGAAGAAGCCCGCGCATGACAACGAAATACAAATAGAAAAGGAAAAAGTCCACCATACGGGGAGTCAAGCAGATCAAGCCACAGATCAAGCCGTGTATACGGTGTTAACTTTGTTTAAAACACCCAGACTGAGGATCCATTCATTGATCATGTTTTATTTATTGTGAGTTGTTTACGTTACAGTACCGGTGTAAACCTAGTCTAAATCACATGTTTTATTTTGTGAGTTGTTTACGTTACAGTAACGGTGTAAACCTAGTCTAAATCACATGTTTTATTTTGTGAGTTGTTTACGTTACAGTAACGGTGTAAACCTAGTTTAAAACACCAATTATTTATTTTGTGTGAGCTGTTAAGGTTAATGACGTAAAGGGCGGTCCCTAAATAACGTTTTACTATGTTACTTTATTTTCCTTTACACCTGTACGATCCATTAATTAGGGCAAGCAGTAGCTTACGCAGGGCGCATCATCACTATATATATATATATATATATATATATATATATATATATATATATATATATATATATATATATATATATATATATATATACATGGCGCCTATTTCTTGACCCGCCACTCCCCCTAGCCCGAAAACCTGAATACGCCTCAGAGGTCAAGTATGGTCACAAAATGCCAGAACACTACCCCTCCTCCAAAACTGACATCACAGTCGTTGCCCCTCTCACTCATACATGAATGTGTTTTTATTCTTTTTCCTCTTTGACAAATTTTAAATACCCCCTGATATCCGTTCTGAGTCTCAGTTCCCCTAGTTGTGTGACGTCATTTATAAATAGTCACAAGATAAAAATGCCCTGGCATATTTTGGCATCATGTTCACAATTTCTCCCCCAGTCTGGTAAATGCCCTGGCATATTTTGGCATCATGTACACAATTTTATCCCCAGTCTGGTAAATGCCCTGGCATATTTCGGCATCATGTACACAATTTTATCCCCAGTCTGGTAAATGCCCTGGCATATTTTGGCATCATGTACAGCACACCTGAGCTGAACGGTGATCGTTTCTTCAACCTCTTCCTTCTCGGCGTTGTGGAGATTCCCGCCTACATCATCTGTATCTTCTCCAACAAAATGTGAGTCCTTTTACATTGGTAACACATTTTTTTTTTTAATTTCTAAAGTTTCAAACTGAACTAAACTAAAATTTATAAATTCAATATGTTGCAAAGTTTTCTCAATAAACTTTTATTTTATTTCAGTATCGGCCGACGGCGGTCCATTAGCATATTTTTGTTTATTTGTGCCGTTACAAACCTGGCGGTTATTTTTATACCCGATGAATCAGGTTAGTGGGTCACTTTTTTTTTAGAAAATAAAATCTTTGAAACACAATCTGTAGAGTAATTTAAACCCTAAGAACTGGCACAAGACAAGACATTGATTAATAAAAATTCTAAATTTTTATCTAAAAACTGTTACTGTTGGCGGTAGACTTTCTTACAAACTCTGTTCAACACTCATTTTTGAGACGTCCAATCATAGGTAGATCTAGTCATGTTTTTATCGTTAGAGGGAGGGGGAGGGATATATATATATATATATATATATATATATATATATATATATATATATATATATATATATATATATATATATATATATATATAAGTGTGCGGTAGGGTTCAATGTTTTTCACGAGATCCAGCCACGAGTTTACAAATACAACCTATACTTATTATTTAAAGAGAACTGTAAAAATTACAAACAAGCAAAAGACAAGTTAAATTATTGATAGCCCAACATTTTCCTCCAAATGTTGCGAGCAGCTGACGGTACTGACCTGAAGAAACTGAAAACGGCTTTGGTGATCATTGGGAAGTTCGGCATCACCGGGTCCTACTCCGCCATCTACCTGTACGCTTCTGAGGTGTTTCCCACCGTCATCAGGTAGGCTTCCCGGATAGACCTGTTTGTTTTTGTTTTTTGTTAAATTAAAAAAGTAAAGTTCCCTTTTCAAACCTGACGGTCCATGGGGCAAGTGAAGTAGAGATACCATTTTTTTGTGTGATTTCGGCATTTGAAAGGGATGCTGTGGTCAGCATTAAACTCGGTCGTCTTTACTTTTCCTAACGTGAGTTAGATACCCATCAGAGTTGGCTTGACTCAGGGACCGTCTACTGACTTGAACCCGGATTCGAACTCGAAACTTTCAGGCTAGCAGTCTAGTGCTCTCTCGCTAAACCGCGCCGTCCCATTAAAAAAATAATTCTTGTCATTTAATAACGTCAGATTGAAGTTATTTAAGTCGCTAAGCAGATATCATTTCTTCTAAACATCAGAAACCAAGCAGTCGGAGCATCATCATTTTTTGAAAACATCGGCAGCATAGCCGCCCCCAATATGGTATATGTGGTAAGTTTTATCGGCAACATAGCCGCCCCCAATATGGTATATGTGGTAAGTTTTATCAGAGTCCTCAGATAACCCAAACGTTTCCCATACTGTTGAGCATTGTAAACTGGATTAATTTTGTCATGTATTTGAACAAAGGTCAAAGGGATCGTCCATAAATAACGTCAAACTCGTAGAGGGGAGGGGGGGGGGGGGTCCGTAATTTTGTGACGTTATGTGATGAGGGGGAGGGGGGATTCAGATGTTGTGGCGTCACACTTTTGCATTATAAAGAAGCAACATTAGAAAACGAATTTTAGCCGTTATTTCGCGTTTTAGAAAACTGTTTTGATAAATTGTAATAGGAATTGATTAAAATACTCTATTTTGACATAGTTCAGACAAGATTTGGAAAAATATCGATTCAACTGCAATTTTGAGGGGGGTTGTAGGTTGAGGTGTGACGTCATTTTAGGGGGGGGGGGGGTCTGGCTTTTTGTGACGATGTGTGACGGGGGGTGGGGGGGGGGGGGGTAAAAATTGTCAAAAAAAGAGTGACATCATTTATGTATGACCCCAAGTACCCTTTCGAACCTTACGTCCAAGTGGCAGGTAAAGTAGAGTTCGCCTGTTTCAGTGACCTCGGCATATGAGACCTCTCCCCTCCCCATTGTCACAAAAAGCCTAATTCCCACCCCTAAAAAGACGTCACAGCTCAGCCTTTAACTCCCGCCCTCAAAATTCCCCAATAAAAAAATGAAACAACAGTTTCTTTCTAAAATATTTACTGAGCTTAGTCAAAGCATACAAAAATCACACAAAATAACGGC
Source organism: Physella acuta (assembly GCF_028476545.2). Taxonomy (NCBI): domain Eukaryota; kingdom Metazoa; phylum Mollusca; class Gastropoda; family Physidae; genus Physella; species Physella acuta. Next base: position 87,718 of record NW_026732813.1, read on the forward strand.
TAAAATTCGGTTTTTAACATTATTTTTTAAATGCTAAAGTGTGTCGTCACACTTTCTAAAATGTTCGATGTTTTTGTGTACGTTAACCCTCTATGCACTGATCTCTGATATCTAGAATAACAGTCTCAATAATTTACCACTGGGGATCTTTGGAGGCATGACTATTCTTGGGTGCGGGCTGGTGTTGCTTCTTCCAGAAACCCACAACCACCCCCTCCCGCAGACGATAGATGACGTAGAAAAGAGCGCAACAAGGGCGGCAACTACGGACACACAACAGTAGCTGGATTAGCCTCGGGAAGCGTCATATTCATCTCACACGGTTAACTTCAAATCATTTCAGTTGTTATAACAAAACTATATGCAGGTTTAGTATGCTATACATAGGTTAATATCCTTCATAAAAACTAATTCTTATTTCTAGTTAAGTAGCCTAACAAAATTACTACATACAATAAATTGTATATATGTTAATTCATGTGTTTAAAGATGGAACATTTATATGCAACTCATTTTAAACCATATAGATCTAGGCTAGGCCTATTTATTACAGTTTCATTTGCTCGTTAAAACATAAATTATCAGGAATGATTTACATTTTCATTAATGGAGAACATGGCACGTGATTTTCACATTGTAATAATAATTAATACCCGACTATTTTGTTTGTAAACATTATACTTATATGTTTTTGTTATTCTATGTACTTTTAAATTTGAAATAAAACAATTTTTTATGCATTTCATTTGGTGTTATTTTACAACATATTAAATTGCATTCATTTACCTACACGTTTTATACACTTAATAGTAAAATGTACTGTTAAGTTAGTTTGGTCGACTACGTTTTGTATGTTGTTGTGTAGAAGTGTTCTTTCTTTTAAAGCTTTACATTCAGTATTTACGTCTTGTTCATGTGGCTTCACCATTCCTATAAGGGCTGGTAAGTAGGCCACCAACCAGTTCTATGGCTCATGCAGGTTTTATTGAGCCGTAGAACTAGTTGGTGACCTACTTACCAGCCCTATAGATTATCTTGATTTCAGTCGTTGCTGTTACTCATGACGGTAATAATAATTCTAAAACTTTTTTTGTCATAAAGTTACGGAGTAGGCCTAAATAAAATTACGGTAAAATTAAACATCCTTGGCGCTGTTTTTTTTTAAATTCATTTAATGTGTTTAAGAAAAATGAACTCTTGGCAATGGAATTTAAAAAGTACCTACAGACATTTTCACTATCGGCGATGTTAGGAAAAGGTAGGTTAAATCCGGAGTTAATATTTAAAAAAAAACTACTGTAAGGTTTTAAAAATACAACAAAACACAAATTTAAGGATACAAACTGGATTCAACTAATGCTTCAGTTTTTGATGGAATATTGCAAGACGCCTACAATTCGCCATATCAACAGCATTTGAGACTAAGAGAATACACACATAATTTTATAAGAAAAACCTTAAACCATGATAAATTAAATTTAAAAAATCTTTTATCTTAGGCCTATATATATACATATATATATGTGCTTTAACGATATGTAAGTTTTTGTACATTAGACTAGTACAAAATATTGTCACCGGAAGTAAAAAAACAGTTACTATAAACATCAAATCGGATTTAATTATGAAAAGAAACTTAGAATCAAAACATTATGTCCAAGTATTTCAAGACACTCCTTATTTATTCAAATATTAATGAATTATTGATAGGCCTTTATTTTTTTAATAAAGATGAACTAGTGATATGGTTCTTTTAAAATAAATCAGGTATCATTCATTACATTAAAATACATTAGAACTTATTAAAATGCAAGGATCTTGTCTACTGGTAATCTATCGTTTTGGGTACGTAAAATCGCCCGCGATTTGTAATGTGAAAAACAGGTGACTCCTTACATTTTAATAATTATTTCACATTTTGAGGAGGATTTATGTTTTAAAAAATTCAAAAATGTTTCCTTGATTCATTTATGTACCTGTTTTTAAACAATTGAATTAAAACTTTTCCGTAATAAATGAAGACTAGCGATGTTTCCAACAGATGCAACCATGCTCATTTACTATAGCAGCCATCTTGTCTAAGTTTTATTTTTATAAGCTTTTAGCGCCAGATTCAGGGGGAAGCCACTCTATTTTACAAATGGCTGCTGTTTATATAGCAAATCTTGCTCTCAGACACTGCTGTTTAAAGTTAATTTCTGGCCTATATCGATATATTTAGCCATTGATTTAGGTTTATTATTCATTTATCTATAATATTTTACACAAAAGTATGACAATATACTTCTATTAAAGCCTTGACAATGAGGTAACGTTTTCGTACATAAATAGCCGCGGGCGATTTTACGTACCCAAAACGATAGATTACCTGTCTACTCTACCCAGTACCCAAGTCTACCGACACTGACTCTGACTCGTACAGCAGCCGCAGAGCCACTAATCAACTAATCACTAATTCTGAAATTCACTAACTAATGACTAAGATCAGAGATCGACGTGACTACTGCCTGTGGTCAAGTCTACGACTCTATTTAGATCTATAAAAGATAGTGTAGTGTAAAGTAACAACAATTCCAATATGTAAAATAATGTAAATATTTGGTAGGGTAAAGGAGGGCGTTAAGAGCCACACTTTTTAGCACCTGTACATTTTTAAAGATTTCTACTAATCTAAGAATTTTTTAGAATTGAAAATATGGCAAAATTATTCTAACATATCTTACACAATATAAAAATAATAACAAAGTCTATTAAATATACTTTAAATGGGTTTAATTTAACATTTATTGTCATACCCCCAAAATCCGCATTTGGGGTGAAAGGAGCCGGGCAATGGGGCAATAAGTATTATCTCCTAGTTTAGACTAACTCCGCAATAAAAAATAATTAATTTCTAACCCCAAAATAGTTAATGCTGTGTACACACACTTTAACTGATACTAGCTATCACTAGGCCCCAATGGGCCCAGTCTACAATTGATACAATTGCAGGTGTACATAGGGCCTAAAGTCTAGTAGTTTACAGTAGGCACATTAGTATGCCTAGTGTGTAGCTAGTATACTAGTGTGTAGCTGTCCAGAGTTAACATTCTTGTATGTAAAAAGGGTTGGTACTAACTAATCTGCCTTAATGCTTTCCCCTGATAAGCCATGTGTGCTATACATTACATAACATGACATGGAGGTGAGAAATGTTGAGGGGAGAGCAGTGGTACTGGTTTCCCCTTTGTTCTCCTTGCTGGACCCTGAGGGCCATAAACTACATAAGGAGATGCTATCTCTGGTTGGCTGAGATCTAAGAACTTAGTCCATGTTACCTACAAAGAGATGAAGTTTTATGGTGGGTTAGATACAGGTGGGGTCTGGCTATCATGGAAGTGAGAAATTGTGAGGGGAGAGCAGTTGTACTGATCCCTCTTTGGTCTCCACCCTGCTAGACCATGAAGGTCATATATTACATAACATGCCACCCCAGATTGTCTGAGATCTGTAACTGTAATCCATGTTACCTACAAAGAGATGAAGTTTTATAGTGGGCCAGAAACTGGTGGGGGCTGGGTATCATGGGGGTAAGAAATTGTAAGGGGGGAGCAGTGGTATTAATGTGTCTGTTTACTTCCCTGCTGGACCATGAGGGTCATAAATTACATAACATACCACCCCAGATTGGCTGAGACCTAAGAACATTTATTCCTGTTACCTACAAAGAGATTAGAAGTTTTATGGTTGGTTAGAAACAGGTGGGGGCTGAGTTGGCTGTATTGCCCCTTAGGGGTAATAAGTACGTGTACCATTTTAAAAATTACCTTGCTAACATCAGATGACTGAATTTTTACTTTTTAGCAGGTTAGAATAGTATTTCTATCATTTAGACACAAGTCTGTTTAACAATTAATACATTTTGTGTTAACTATTCCTATACCAGTGTCATATTCAGTGGTCTAATAAATGAGAAACTTGCACATAGGGTTTCAAGAGCCACATAACAGTATCTGTTATAACTTTTCTAAACAGGCAAGCTAGTGGACAATATTAATGTATTCATGTAGATTTAGTTATTATCTAACAAATAAAACCATTATGGTGATGATCAGTCAAGTTTTACTCTGATAATGATAAAAACTTTATAGCATGGTAAAATGGGACAAATGTCGGCCATTTTGTTTTGGCACCAATAATCACTGTGCAAATAAAATTCACCAAAATAAAACTATTCTAGTCATAGCTATAAAAATAGTGTTAAAATGTACAACAACCAATGCTCTAATACAGGAACAAAGAATGGGCTTGAAAAACTCATTTGGTTTATTACAAAGTGAAGTTTCCCAAGTTATGTCTATTTGGAAAAAAAGTTCACAAAATGGTTTTATGGAGATCTGAAATTTTAAGGAAAGAGCAGTGGGATTAAATCCTGTCACATTCTCTCCCTATTGGACCAAGTGGGTCATAAATTACATAAAATGAATCCTCTGCTTCTCTGTTATCAAAGAACAGCAGTGGTTGTTACCTCAGAAGTAGATTAGCAGTATTATTGGGGGTTTTGTGGGGGTGGGGTGTTGATTGGGGCTTAATACCACACGGCTCTTAACGCCCTCCTTTACCCTAATCTAAATCATAGTAATAAATAGTAAATCAATCGTTTTACGTACCCAAAACGATAGTTTACCAAATATTTCGTTTCTATGAATGATCGGGTAAAACTCCATTTTAGCGTATTTTATTCTCAGCTGCTTGTTTACCTCCAGTTTAGCGTATTTTATTATAATAACTGAAACACACCATAACATTAGGAAAACACGATTTATTTATTTGTATTGTATATTTTTGTTTTGACAAATAAATAAAAAAACAAAGAGACAGACTTTGTTTTAGATTTTGATAATTTACTTTTGTCAAAACTTGAGAAAAATCCAAATTTAGAATATTGAATTTGCGAATAAAATACGCTAAAATGGAGTTTTACTGAATGTTCGTTTTAGAGGTGCGTAAATTGGCCAAGACTAGAATTTTAGAAAGGTGCTGCCATCTGTAAATAAGAGTGGTTTCCCCTGAATCTCTGGCTAAAATTTTACCAAAAAAACTTAAGATGGCTGCTAAAGTAAGTACATGAGCTTGGTTGCATCTGATGAAAACATTGCTAGTCTTTTTATTTAGGCCTACTATTGCTGAAAAAAGTTTAATAAAATTGCATAAAAACAAGTAGCCTAGTACTAGTACATTAATTAATGAAACTTTGAAACATTTTTTAACTTTCAAAACATAAATCCTCCTAGAAATGTGAAATAATTACTAAAATTTAATGAGTCACCCTTTTTCACATTACTAGCCTCCTCCGATTTTACATACCTAAAATGATAGATTACCATAACTATTAACAGCTTCTTGTAGATCTAGAATCTAGTAACTTGTACTTGTAGCTACACTAGTACACTAACTTACTAGCTAGTGACCTAGTCCTAGTCTAGTCTGTACACACTTCACTACACTACTACCAGTTAATTAGAACTTCACTACACATTATTTACTATAAAGTATAAAGTTCTATAAACTATACACTAGTCTCTACAGTTTTACAGTACTCTCAAACACTTATCACTACTCTGAATTAGAATTATTAAGAAAGTAAGAGAATATATATTTGTTTATAATATAATAGTAATAGGCAAATATAGTATAGATATAGGCTTAATTATTGTAAATAATCCAACAACACATTAGTATTAGTCTGCATGGTTCTAGTAATCTTTTTAAAATGTATCACTGGCCATCACTGAGAAAAATTCATAATAGACAGGGTGATAATTTTTGTTTACAAATGTGTTCTGACTTCACTATTCATCATGTAGGTGGAAGATGTGGTTAAAGATCTAAAGGATGATGGAAGAATTTTCTCATGTCAGTGTAGTACTTTTCATTGCTTCAGGAGCATTGGTAAGCATTGGTTATATTTATGTTATGATCCAATTATTACACAGATTTCAACTCTAAGGGGGTTATATTGTTAGCATGGTCATGAGGACAGTGTTTCTTCCAGACTTTTTTCTCCGGGGGGGGGGGGGGGGGGGGGGCGGACACTAGTAAAAGTATATATTTTCTATATAAATTCCATTTCGTTTGGGGGGGGGGGGGGCTAAGCCACCCCTCCCACCGAAGAGATGCCTGCATGAGAACTTGATGCAGCTCCAATTCTTTTTTTAAAAAGTGCTTTATCTTATCTACAACTATAATTTATGCCTGTGTCTATTCTTTGTATTGAAATAGTACTCTGTCAATATTACAATTTTCAATTGTGTATGTTTGAACAATGTTATTAGTGGAGTCTATGGACCAATTATTTTACTGACTAGAATCTAATTTGTACTGACATTTAAAATTTTGTTTTGCTCCAGTTAATAACTTTTAAATGATATTCTATGTGTTAAAGTTCTTAATCAATTAATCTTTAAACCAAGTTGTAGAAATATATTCCTTAATGAATTTGTAATTTCCATAATTAATAGCCAATACTAATCTACTTTCAGGTTTTTATGCTACTATTTTTGTTTGCCAAAAGACAAATTATGAGGTTTGCATTGAAGTCTGCCCGTAAACCACATGTAACTATTGGATCTGATGCTCCTAAGGTTTGTAAAATTATTCATTTCTTTGGTAAGTGTAAAATAAGTTTTTTAAAGTGGTTTGTTTGACTTTAGCACCTTCAAAAATAAGATAACAATATAGTATTGATTTTAGAAAAAAAGGTATTACAAATACACCCAAAAAATAAGCACAATTTAGAAAAGAACACAAAACCTTCCTAAACCAAAATGCAGCAACTTTATGTAATGTATGTAGATTTATTGGTTAAAATTTTTTACCTTCATTTTTCCATAACATTGCATTTCAAATGGATGTTTTATTTTGTACCTTAAGGTTCTGAGAGAAAAAATTAACCAACAGTTGAAAATGACAGAAAATATTTGTTATGAGCCAACACTTTTATCTGAGCAGGTCCAGAATGCCGCTACATCAAGTCAGTAATCTGATGTATTTACTCTTCTAATAAATTTGTTCCCTTCATTATTTCTGTTAACTTGTCTAAACTTTTGTAATTAATATTACAGCTGAAAACACATATTATTACAGAATGAAAGCTTTGGATGCCTTTTCAAATGCAGGTACAATAGCTTTGCCTGTATTAAAAATCCCAGATAATTTTGTGAACACCGATTGTAGAATTTAGGCAGATTTGACTTTTAGTTAAATCTGTATTGCTAATGTTTATGAGTTACAATACACTTTTTAAAACTAAAAACATGAAGTGTTGTGCTATATAAAACAACTATAGATAGTATTTTGGAATATGAAAAATCTTAGTATCTAGTACAAAATGGTACAGAAAATTAAAACACAAATATTTTAATTGAACTAGTGACGACCCTACACTGGAGTGAATCATCAGTACCTAGACGTGAAGCCAAGCAGACAATCCAGCTATTTCTGTACTGCCTGTGCCCGTCTGCTGCTGGAAACAAAGAAGCTACAATCATAGAGAAATTTGCCTCATGGTATTTGCATGCAAGACATAGTCCAGCAGTAAGTTGTTCATCAACTTTCTGTGTTCATCAACTTTCTTCACCCTTTACACAGTCACCCAAAAAATATTTTATGTGGTACAGTCCGGTGCACCCATGGTTTCCCTACTTTATATAAAATGTTTATTTACGCTTAGTAGGGGAAGTCTAGTTGTTAACGAGATTTTGAAGATACCAACGGGAGCGGGAAATAATAAGCTTTATTTACTTTGTTTTCTCGTTGTTCTATCACTGGTGGTCCATTTTCTACGAATTTTCAAAAGTTAAGAATTTTTTTTCTCAAAATTACAGGAAAATTTAATTATGGAAATTAAATTTTATAAAAATGCCTCTGCCATTGAATCGGGCTTTATTTATAATGTAACTATTGTAAAAGAAAGTAGCTCCAGTGAATATGTTGAATTTTTTTAGCATTTAAATTTTTTATAGAAATAATATTAGAGGTAGTGTTTTGTTTACGTTTTTATGGGATTAGTGTAATTTCTCTTAATTATTAGTATTTTATTAAGCTATTTAGCCTAAAGCATAATAAATTTGAACCAGTTTTGTATGTATTTCTTTTTGCCCGGCCGTAGGAGGAAAAAATATAGCTGCCCGGGGCGATAAATAGTTAATAGAAAATCTTTTATTATTCACAATTTTTTTTTTTTACTTACTCCACAAAAATCCACACTAAACATTGACTACTGGCACCAAATATTTGTGTGATGTTCTGTTGCAGAATTTTGGGGAAAAAGAATTTATAAAATACATGGAGCTGCTTGATAGAGTGATAAGATTGTAAGTATGGTCTAATTAGAATAATGTAAAATTTTTGAGTCTAGTAAATCACCAAGGCTGTGTAACTCTATTTTTATAATGGTACTTAACAGAATAAAACTGGACCAAAAGAGGCGGAGCAAGCAAGGGGAAATAAAAGCTGTTGATTTAGAAGTGCAGATTAGAAAAGGCTCTAAAGGAAATGAGACAATTACATCAGCGATTAAATATGAAAGCATTCGCATGGAGGAGATAGGTCCCCATGGGGGATCTGCAGAAAGGCAAGTAACACACAGGGACATGTCCAGCGGGTACAGCAGCACAGATAGGTCCAGCAGCCAAGGAAGTGCAGATAGACTGCTCATGCATACAGATAAAAAAGTTTAGATAACAAGTGCTTAATTTCAAGTGGGAGCAAGCTTACTGTAAGATTTAAACAAGGTCAAATGCTGTATAGTGGTCATCACGCGTGTTAATGATAGATTCAGTGCCATATTCCATGCAGTTAAACAACAGATCAGCCGTTTTTCATAGTACATGTCCTCATTCTGCCACCAATCAACCTTAGCTAAGCTGGAAACTTGTACTAGCACTAGCTAACTGATACTTAGTCAACATCGATTTTAGTCTTGATGGCTATTAAAATTCCAACCTAATTTTTCATGGTGAAATGTATGTTTTCTTCCAGTGTATAAAAAACTCCTTTTATTTTAAAAGGCTATAAAATTGTGAGATAGTGATTGAAAGGTGAGGTAAATGTTATTTGTATCTGCTTTTTGAAATGTTAGTGTACTAGTAGTATTTAATTATGTAAATATAAATTAATGTGCTAAAATATTGTAAATAAATCTGTAATTTAAATTTTACTCATGAGTTAAATGCCAGAAATAATGCATTTTGTTTTATGTTATAAACACAATGGAAAACTATAAAAGTAACACACTGACAATTTTTTTTTAGCCGCCAGCTACTTCTTTAATGTGCAGTTCACATTTATATAAAATCCTGCAATATTCAAATTTTATTTTTTTAAATAAATTAGATCCTTTTGATTGTATTAAAGTGTGATTATAATGTAAAGCTAATAGTTCTCTTGATGTAAAAGACAATAACTGTTTTGTACATTTTTCATGAGGCTGGTAAAATTTTGCCCAAAAAATTGTAAGAACATTTGAAAACAAAAATAGTTATCTTTTTTTTTCTTTCTCAAAAGACCATGTCTGTATTGATTTACGCTGTCTGACATCTAAATATGTATTCAACAAGATTTGAAAATCTCAACACATTGAGAAGTAAAACCATGTTTGGTGCAACAGGAGGCAAAAAGTTCAATAAATGTTATTCCAATAAAATTAATTTTTCAATAGTGTGTACATTAAAAAAGTTCTTTGCATAAACAATTGCAATACTAATGAATAATATATCATGCTTGCAGAATGCACACAAATCCAAAAGTAATACACTGATAACACTATGTAGCAATGTTTTTTTTACTGATCCTATTAGCCATATACAGTATATATATAATACTTATCAAGTTTGACTAATTCTCAATCATTTACAATTGTGTATAAAAGATGAAATTTAAAAAAGCCTCCTTAAACAATCATAAATTTGTAAATTGTTAAACTACTTAAATTGCCTTAGTATTGAAAACTGGCTTTTTGGGGATAAGTAAAAGAACAATTTTCACAACAGGCTGAATAATTGGGTAAAAAGAAAAAAGAGGTAAAAATGAAGTATAGTTTCTACACCCAAATAAGTAAAGAAGGTTTTAAGGCTGTTTACATAATAATAAATTTATTAAAGAATAAAGCACACAATGGGCAAATTGCGATTGAATACTGAAGCTAATATTCTAAAATCAAAGCATAGCGCATCTTTTCCACTTTAATTTAAAATTAACTTGATTTCAAATGGATAGCTATCTCTGTCATTGGTTGATTGTCTAAACAGCTGAGTGTGTTGCCAGGCCAGATCTCCTTTACCCCCTTGCAGAACAGCAGTTATAGTTAAGGTTTGACAACCATGGAGATCAAAAGTCATCATCTCTTGCAATGAACTACCTGTTTAAAAAAAAGATTGAAATAATTTAAAGGTAAATTAGAATTGCTATAAATGTATTCAACTTGTTTATTATTAATAGCTGCTTGGTACCAACTACAGTCACACAGGTGATAGAAACTAATGCTAGTACAGCCAATGAGATTATTTACCAGTATGCATAAAGCAGTTTTCTGCAGCACATATTCTCCAACTGATAGCTCCTCCCTCAAAAACAGCTGATTCTGCTTTCATTTCCATTCTACTTATTCGAAGATCTGTATCTGAATGGAATGGTTTCAATTTCAACAGTTGTATTATATATAAATTATGCACAATTATAAACTATTTTACATATTACTATTTTTAGATAACCCAAGATAATACCCATTCTAGTAAAAAAATGTTTTTGAAGAGCTTGAGTTAATACTCAATTGGAATCATTCTTTCTTACGGAACCTAATATTAACTAAAAACATAAAGTAGGACTATACTAAAATATTAATTTTTAAAATGTACTAACTTGTTAAATCGAATTTCCAAGACACTTCTGCATAAGCTGAGCCTTCCTGCCGAGCAAGGTATGCCATTTTCCAGTCATGCTCTACTTTACGAAATATATCTTGAGCAGAAAACATGCAGGCCTTCCATCCTTGATGTTCTTTGTTATTAGAAGAAAGCCTAACATATTTATCTATTGCACAGTTGTATACAACATGAATCATTTCACATTCACGCTCAGCTTCTGTAGGAGTGAAGACAAAATTCTTCTGGAAATTGGATGATTCTTGTGGGAGTTGACCCAGCTCACCCCGCGCTTGCCTCCACTCCAACGACCCTGTGGTGCGGCCAGGTAGTGCTTCTCCACTCCCATCTTTCATTGTGATAAACTCTGTAAGCTCACATATCAACCTCCTCCATAATTCTTGTTGCCTTGCTTGAGGGAGGGCTGAAATTTTCTGTTTCCACAACTGGTGTATTGTTCGGCGCAACCATGACTCGCGGCAGAGATTCCGCCTCTCAAGAAGTTCTTTGTGTTTTGCAGAGTACCTCCAGGTAACATCACGAATTTCATCCTTTGATACAGCAATGACGTAAGTCAATTTTTTACCCCACCCTGACTCATAGAGCAAAGGCTTATCACAGATATTTTCACATGGATCACAATGTAGCCACCGAGATAAAGAATTAGAATACACCTCTGTCCATACGTGATCGGTCCAGTCAATGACATATCTAGCTTCGAAATCCAAAGCCCTGCAGCATAAGGTGAAGCATTCTGCCCACTCGCCACATCTACCCCTACATGTTTCAAGCAGCCTCTCAGCATTTGTGTACCTAGGGAAGCGGTTTACAAAAGAACATGAACTACACTGATGACCTTCGACTCTGCTGGCCCCCCACCTAAGATCATCAGCTGATGGAGGAATATAGCCAGTATTTTGAGTAGAGCCATTACACTGAGAACATGGGAGAGTGTCGACCCACTGAAAAAATGAGTTTTTAAACCAATTGAGCAATTCCAAAAGTAAATAATCTCTGACATCTAATTTTGATCCTGATCCAGAATTCGCTTGATACTTTTGCTTAGCTTCCTCTTGCAGACACTCAACAGGAATTACATCCTTGGCCTTACTCTGAGAACTTTTGTTTTCATAATTCATGACGCGCCTTAAAGCATCTTTTAATTTGGCCAGGAAAGTTGCTTCAGTATCCTTAAATTTAAAAAAAGTAACAGTTATTATATATTATAATTCTATAATGCATAATTATGCAAAATCAATTGAAATTGTGACATTTCGAAATATTTTAATATATTCTAATATAACCTAATGTTATAAAACTTAAAAAAAGAAAATTCTTTTATAATCTAACCATGTATAGTTGTGAAGCTCTAGCACCAGTAGACTGGGATGTAGTAGGTCCACCAGCTGCCCCTGCAGCTTGCTGTGGGGCCAGTGCAGGTGCTGTCTGAGGACTAGATCTAGTTGCAGCAACTTGTTGCTTTCTTTCTATTTTTTCTCTTTCCCTTGTTAAATCATCTTTAATGGTTTTAAGAATTTCCAAACTTGTTCCAAATGGAAAAACTAGGCATTCTCCATCCTGTAGGTAGTGTAAAATTTATAACAAATGTGAATAACTTACATAACAAAGCATGGTAATGTGTGGTCCATTGAGTGCTTGCCTGCTATCCTGAAGGTCTCAAGTTTGGGTAGCAGGACATCTCTTAGTTGATGGGTACATGACATGACAAATGTCGGCTGGGCATAGTGCCGACCACCACCATTCCTTCTAAAGCCAAGGGCAAGAAACATGAACTCTACATCATCATAGGGAAGTTCCCTATGGACTAGGGATTATTCATTAAGTCTGAAGAGTGAAAGGGGAACTCCATCTTTTTAAAAAAATTATAATTAGATCTAGTCATTATTACTAGTAAGTCGTAACTAAGTATTGTAAAGTACTAAGATACTGTAAGTACAGTAAGTTACTTATTAATAAGTCAAGTAGTAGTTGTTAGTACTTAGTCTAACTATATTATATATATATATATATATATATATATATATATATATATATATATATATATATATATATATATATATATATATATATATATATACTAACCAAGTCTAACACTAACAGTCTAACTTACTAAATATTACTAAATAATAGTTTTTCTCACTAAATCTAGAATTTACGCAATTATCAATTTAAACATGACCACTGAATAATAGACATCCATATTTAATCCATTAGGCACTAACTTTGGAGTTTTTAGTTCGTTTTAAACTAAATTAGTTAATTTAATATTTATTGTCAATCACTGCCATGTCCAACACATCTCTCCATGACAACTCTTCTTAAGCTTGAAGCTTAAGAAAACCACAAATCAGGTTAGACTTTTTAAGTGGCCATGCACAAGAGTTCCTCACTAGTGATCACCAAATAGCGGTCACGTGGTTTTTAAAAAATAAAAATAAATTGGTTGTGATACGGACGCCGGTCTTATAAAAAAACAGCTCACAATATTTGATTTCTTTTTTCATAGACTGATAAAACTAATAATGCTTTACGTTCTCGCTTATTTCTGTACCTACACTGTTGATATTTTTTAAATTCTATCAATTTTAATGAAACCAACTTTTGAATTTAGCCTCCGTTCTCCAAACCAAATTTTAAAATGCTTTTCTGGCATATCTAACCCTGCCACTTATGGTTTGTTGTTATGACACGGAAATCCCGCCATTTTGCGCGTGGTAAACATTTTTAAATGTAATTAGTTGAAGGTCTCTGGAATTTGGCCGAAAAATCACCGGAAATCAAACGTCCGGTCCTGGCGCCATATTGTTGTTAGCAACCGACCACGCATCCAAGTTAGCGAGAAATACTACTAAATAACATTACTAACACAGATAACAAAGTTCAAAGTAAAAGTAGAGTTCACTTGTTTCTGTGACCTCGGATATGAAGAGTAAGTGTGGTCAGCACTATGCCCAGCCGCCTTTCTATCCCTAACGTGAGTTAGGTACCCATCAGAGTTGGGTGGACTCAGGGACAGTCTACTGACTATCCCACGGATTCAATCTCAAGTCCAGCTCTCTACCGCTAGACCACTCTGCTAGTTCAAAGTACATCTACAAGCTACATACTACATACATATGCATAGAAAGAAAGACTTAACAAATAGATATAATAATTTAAATGTATTAGTATTACTATTATTAAATCTGGCTGCAAACTAAAAAAGAAGATAAAACATGATAAAAGTAAAAAGTTGTTTACATCGGCTTCTTGAAATCCCATTTCAAACAAACACTCCATTCCACCAACAACATTTAACAGTTTATTTTGTATAGTTGGGTTTGATATACGAATTCTCCTATACTTTGATTCAGATGGGTTATCTAAAATATTAACAGCAAATTTAACTAGTATATTGGAAGCTGCCAAAAATTCATCAACTGAATTTTCAGTTAAAAGTTGCTTTACACTTTGACTGTCATATGAGAACGCCATTTTGTTTGTTGGCAGTAATTGTCTAAAACTGTAAACAATGAAAAATAATGATAGAGTTATAGACTTATAACAGATATAGAGACATTGTCCTGGATCTACACTCTAATAAAAAATGCAAAATCATTTTTAACCCCCATATGATTAATTATGTCATTTTTATAAGTTTTAAAATACATAGATCTATAAGGAACAGATCGAGCTCATACAAACCAATCAAACATAACAATGTAATTAATACACTAATAAATTAATAATTACTAGAAGATCAATGTTTCTTGTCGACGGTTATTCAATAGATTACGGACTGTCGTCTGAAGTGCTAACACTAGAATTCCTACCTGCAACGTTGCCGAACTCCCCCCCCCCCCCCCCATTTACACAATGCACCCCATCCCAACACAGTCTATTCTATTATACCACTATTAGCACATTAAAACTTGTAATATTGTAACTTGCAATAGCTACGGATATCAGATTTTGTTTAACTTTATATGCTATATTAAAGACCTAGATGAGAAGGCTTTTAGTGGGCTATGGAGTGTAGTAATGAATAGCGTAACGCATTTTTGACATATATTTATACCCCCCCCCCCCCAACACACACGCCGCTGTCAGTTTAAAAAAAAAACAATTCACGTAGGAATCTCACATCTCATAAATTGAATTTATTGTAAAATGAACATTGTTCATAGCAATATTGTTGTAATTGTAGCATAAATACATTATATTTAAAGATTCATGTCAAGCTAATAATTACACCCCACTCAAGCAAAAGTCATGAAGTAGATCTACGTTTTGTATTTTAGTATGACCTCTATTGTTTAACAATGGCGTCCTCGAGAGCAACTCAGGTAATTAAAAAAAAAAAAAGAATAGTGTTAGCGTGTCTGCTATTCTTTCGCCTCCAATACCATTGTTGTTCTATTAAAAACGTACAAGCTAGCAATAGGCAACAATAATCAATACGTTTTATGGTTCTATCTCTTTTGGGGCTAAAATAGAGCATTTACATTTTTGGTGACTCACACTTCACACCAGCCTAGCCAGAAATTCCCGTCTGTGACAACAGCTGGGTACTGGGTACCACTGAAGATGAGAAGTTGACACAAAAAAAGGGGTTGGATAAAGTAAGGACTGTGCAATGATGTAATTTATTGCTAAAAATAATCAAAAGGATAACCATACATTTTTAAAAATATATTTTAAATATTTACTATTTACTATAGCCTAATTTCGCATAGATCTAAAAATTCTAATAATTAATAAAGAGCTAGAAAAAAAAACTGTTAGTAGTTAGTAGTGTTAGGCCTAAAAGTATTTAAAAAATATATAGGCCCTCATTGTTTTAAAGAAATTATATTCATGTTTTATTCAGTTTTCTCTCACCAGTGTAAGTACTTTAGCAATTTTCAATTAGGATAATTTATTAAGGATTGAGATGCTAGTTCAAAATGAATCTAGGTAAAAACTTTATACTCCTAGTTTTATTAGTGACTTGCAATAAATAAATGCGAAGAAATATTTTTAATTGGCTAGGCCTGCTCATTTGAGTTATCCTCACTTAATGAGAAAAATGCAACACTAAGCAGTAGTACTTATAAGTTGATCTTTAAATTTAAGAGAGAGGTATGTCATGAAGAAATCTAAAACAAATGACAAAAGTTGACAGTAATATTTGGCAGAAAAAAAATCAACGACAGCCAAAATTGACAGTAAAAGAAGGCAGCAAAAACTAAGGCATCACAGTAACTACTAATTAGTAGAGGGCATATTATTACACTTATATTAACCTATATGTAATAAATAATACATTTTTCGCAGCAACACGACACCAGAACTGACAGTTTAAGAGACCGGGAAAAATTTAGCTCCATAGTAATTATAGTTATAGAGGTTATACATTTATATATTTCACACATATTATATGTAATAAATAGTAATTAGATATAACTGAATACTCTAATTACATTGCCGTAAAGTATAAAGAACACACACTTTTATTCATAGTTTATAAATCATAGTACACTGTCCATCTGTCTTGTGTATCATCAGGAACATTTTATATTTATGTGAACCAAAGTTTAGTCAAGTTGTTGCTATGCTCAACAGCTTCTATACTATTCTGTGAACTACTGTACTATTTGGCAATCATGACACTGTCTCACATAATCAAGGAAGGTGTAAATGGCATGGATTGCACTGTTCACACAATTTTTTCATATGACATGCCCAAATCAGAAAAAATCCTTTTGGTAAAATAATTAAAGAACTACTGCTTTATATTTACAGGAAGCAGATGAGCATATATTGGCTTTGAAAAAGAAAACAGAACAGTCTAAAAAGACAGATCTTTTGCGAGAAATAAATAAGCTCAACATCCAGTAAGTTTTTTTGGGTAAAATTAGATCTTTTTTATTCTGTAAAAACTAATAATTCATTTGTAATTTTTTTTTTAAAAGTGAACTATAAAAGGCAGAATTACATTGTGATTTCTTCACATAAAACATTATAATGTTACTTTAAATCCATAGGATACAAGCGATAGAAAGAGAAAAGTTGACTCATATATTCAGTAAGCGCTCTGATTTTAGAAAGGAGTTTAGCCTCTTGGAGGAGGAAGAATTAAAAATGTCAGAAGAAAGGAAAACAGAAGGTATTTTCATGCAATTATCAAGTTATTTTATTTTGCAAAATTTTTCAAATACATTTTCTATTTTACATAAAGTTATTTATTTGTCATTGACCCCATTTATCTCAACACTTCACTAAAAGTAACTATTTCTCATTTTTAGTTATAAAAGTAAAGCAACAACTAGAAAAGATAAGTCACATGATTAAAAGGTTTCATCGAGAGCTAAGAGATGTGAAACCTACTCCTGAATGTAAGTAGATCTAAAACATTCTAATACTATTATTGGTTGTAAAGTTTAAAAATAAGTTTTATTATATAACTAATTATCATACATTTTATGATCTTTTAAATAGTTTGTTTGATATTCCCATCCAGAGATTGTTGTCCATTAATTGGACCTTCACTATAATGAGATGTAAAATCAGCTAATAATGTAGTTTCAACTTTTTTTTTTAAATCATACATTTATTTTCAGTTGTTGAGAAACTAAAAATGATCATGGAAGATGTTGAAGGAACAATACATTCTTTTAAAGAACAACAGAAAACAAAGTAACTACCTTTAAGTATGGTAAAATTAATAAATCAACATCAAAGTCTTAGTATTGTTATTGTAGTGTTATTAAGTCTGGTTTCAAATGCAAAAATAATTTCAACTTACCATCTGTACTGTTTAATATATTTATTTAAATATAATACAGCCTTTTATTTAATCTTTTCTTTTAAAATAATAGAACCTTTTTAAAAAAGAGCCTCTACCATTATAATTAATACATTAGTTGAAAAATTATAAAGCTAAATATGTTTATTTGAAGCAAAAGTTAATATTGCAGATACGATGAAATGATGCGATCAGAGAAGACCTTATCTCTAGAGCTACAACAACTAGAGTCCAAATTTGAAACTTGGAATCAAGCCTCCAATGTAGAAAGCAGCAGCACTACAACAAAACCAGTTATGAGTGATAAGGATGTCATGAAAGATTTACCCCCAGAAGTTGCAGCATTTGATGTAAAGATAATTTTCAATTAATGTCAAAAGTAATATAAGTTGAAAATATATTTTAGCCAAATGACTTATCTTATTTGGAAAAAAAAAATTATTTTATTTTGACACATTATCTCCCTAATCTAACAGAAATTTGTGCATCAAAGTGGAGGCCATAGAGGTGGCTGGGATGAATATGATCACCAAACTTTTCTCCGCTATAGGAATATGTACAAGGTAAAGACAACTTTTAACATTTTTCTTAGCGAAACTGAAATGAATCACATTTTTACACATTTAGCATCATGTATATTTACATATTTTGACTATTTTACATGAATTAAGACCTATAAAAACTTAAGTTTTCTCCCTATATATCTTAGTATTTAAAGGCTAAAGCTTGGTTAAACTTTTTATTTTACTCCAGGGTAAAATAGTTTTCTTGGATCATGTCAAGCCTATGCTGCCCATTCACACAGAGGCTGAGATCAGGCAGCATGAGAAGTGGTACCAGGAATACACTTTTCTAAATGAAAACAAGAAGTACGCAATCAAGAAATGGCGAGAAAAAAAGGAGGTAAAAGAAGTGTTAAGAAGTAAATTACTGATTATTTTAGATCACTGCAATTCATTCAAGGAAAATTGTTTGTTTACGTTTCCTTTAAATCATTCTAATTTAATTTAGAAAGCAATATATTTAAAAAAGTAAAATTCTTTTATAATCTGATGGCCTTATATCAAATGCAGCATTCTTTGAAGTTCCTAACTACTGCAGCTTTGTGGAATGCTCTACATTAATCTCACTTAGCCAGTATTTATTTACTAAACCTCAAGTCTTTAAGCTTTTTGAATATTTCTCTACAATTTCAGCTTTCATTAGTCCACTATATAATCATTATTGTCAGTAATATTTTAGGAAATTGTGTGATTAAACAGGAAGAAAAAGAAGATGTCATAACACATGTGCAAGTTGAACTGGATGAAAAGAAAAAAGAAGAGGCGAAGAAACAAACAGAGCAAATTTCAAGTCAGGAAAAAGCTGAGCGCTGCAAGCAAATAAATGCTTGGAAGGTACATTAAAGTTGCTGTTAGCTGGAGTTTTTTAAAATGAAGTTTCTGTACAATCTCCCACACAATTCTTTTAATTGTAGTAAATTCCATATTTTCTTTTTTTCCCCTGTGTCTTGAAAAAGTTGTTTTTTTTAAAAATAAAATAATAGCAAGATAGTACAATGTTTATTTTAAAGGTTCAGAAAGAACTGGAGAAAGCAATGAAAGAAGAAAAGAAGTTAAAGGAGGAGATTGAAAAGAAAAGAAAACAAGAAGAGGATAAAAAGAAACATGTATGTTTTTTTTTAAACAAAATTTATGAGTGGATGATATAATGATGTGGTTACTTTCCGTTTTATTAAGTACTGCTAGCAAAAAGCTTAGCTCAATTTAACTCAAGGAAATTTTCCTTCATGTCATGAAATAATATTTTAAAAAAATTATGTATTTCCATAATCAGCTTGAAGCTAGAAAAGCTGTTGAAGAGTTCCGCAGACAGAAACAACTGGAAGAAGAAGTTCTACAAATGGTAGAAGAGGAAAGAAAGAGAGAAGAAGAGGATAGAAGAAGAGAGGTTATCGCTAAAGAAATAGGAAGATTTAGAAATAGAGTAAGTAAAAATTTTGTGTATTTTTCCTATTCCTTTTATGAAAATAAAGGCTACATATTTTGTTAGACGATAAAGTTTTCCTAAGTGGTAAGTATGTAACCAGTTGTGTTATTTTAGTAAACATTTGTTTACATTTCAGAATGCTTCCTCAGTAATCACACAAATTAACATCTACTGCTTTTAATTTGTCTGTATACATTAAGTTTATTTGAAAAACTATGTAATTAGTTTACATTTTTAGAAATATAAAAAAAATATATCTAACAAACTTCTACCTAAAATTTGAGTTTAATAATTTCTTTAAAATAATTCTATCGCACATTTTACCAGGATATGCAAAAGCTATATGAAAAACAAGAAAAAGAAAGAGAGAAAGAGGAAAAGAAAAAAGAGAAAGAAAGAAAACTCCAAGCATTAAAGAGTCAAGTGTGTACCAAAATTCACCTGTTAAGACCAAGATATTTAATTAAACTAATAAAATTTTAAGAATATTGTAAAAGTTTTACAAATTCAGTTTAAAAATGAAATATTTTAGTCTAGAAATCAAATGTTTTTATAATGAAGTTATAAATATTTATAACAGGTGCAAGTTGAAGTCCAGAGAGACCCTAATAGACTTCTTCAACCAACAGCAGGCTGGAAGGAAAGACTCAAAGACCAAGGACCTTCCGGATCAGGCCCCGTCATAAACATGCCTCACAGAGCTGTGCCTTCATGGCGTCAAGGATTATTTTAACAAACCAGTTTTTGTGTTACCAGAAATTCTAACTTGTAAACTACCAGGATGAAAATATTTAATTTAAATGCACTACTAGTACCTTAGGTATGTTTTTAAATTTGCAGGTAGATGTTTGAAAAATTTTTTTATTTTTTTTGTTAACACACATTTTTAATTAAATTGTTTCATTTAATTTGACCGATTCTTTAAAAAAAACACTTGAAATGTCCCAGCTTTTTGGATAAGGCCAAATATTTTTAGTTTTAAAACCGGGTTGAAGGTCCTGTGTAAAAAGTTGAGAAGCTTGTAATTTACAAGTACACACTTTTAAAAAACGTAAGTCTTACTTGTTTGATTTTTGTTTTATTAAAAAAAAATTGAATACTGTACATAAGAAGTAAAGATGTGATTTTTTTTTACATTGTCGCCTTTTTGCATTAATAAAATTGTATGATATTCACTTCCAACATTTCCCAAGAATCATAAGAAATTGTTGTAAAAAAAATGTTGGATAACTTCAGGACATGACCAACAACCCTTGCCAAGCAGCAGCTCATGGTTTTGTGACCTGTCATTAAACTGCTTCAAAATTCAATACTATGGTACACCTCAGTTGTTGGCAACTGAAACAAAGCTACATAGTACCTATGACTTTCCTAGAACTAATTCTTTTTGTTGGGTGAAATGTGAGGGTAAAAAATAAGTTCCTTCATGAGGGAATGCCTCCATCACTGTGTCCTCATCTATTGTAAAGTTGAACCAAGTGTGTGAGTAAAATGAATTGGTGTCCACAACCGGTGCTTTAAATTCAACCACATGCTGTGTATCTTTGTTACCTACAACAAAATGGTTTTGTATAAATTGTTTGATAATGCATTCAATCTGATATTTCAATGGTCATAACATATATTATTTCTTTATTTAAACTTAATTTGCCAATACAGTATAAACGGTGGAGCGAAATAAAAAGATTTACCAAATAGAGATTGAAATACTGTCATGCCTCGTCGCCCCTGTCAAATAAATTTTTTTCAGTACAAAGTACAACAAACATAAAAATTAATTAAGTTTTTAACTAATAAATAAAGATAGCAGTAACCTGGTAACATTTCTTTACAAACCTGTTTAATATTAGTTTCCTCAACCTCAATTTCTTTGGAATACCTTAAAAAATAAACATAAAATTAATTTGTTTTAATACAAAAACACCCTGGTTACATACTTGAATATAATTTTCACAAAATCTGCAGTCTCAAATGAAGGAAATTAAGGAAGAAGTATTTGCTTAAGTTTCAAACAAGAAAACTCACCTCACTGATGATGTGGAAGTTTTTTGTGCTAAAACATTTTTGGCAGCTGACTTTCCTTTCTTAAGCTGCATGAATTCTTGATACTGATTGTAGTTCTGTTGAGAGAACAGTTTTTGCTGCTTCATCCGACTTCTTTGTTTTGACGACTGAGAAGGTGTATCGAGAAGGTGATTTTTTATCCAAATTCTTAGAGACCTGCAAACATTTTTATAAATCACGCATTAAAGAATCTTATCAAAAACCTTTAATACATTCTGGTAGAGCTTTTATAAGCCAACTAAAACTAACATTAAAAACCAAAGAAACAAAATATCATATGTACTCACAACAGCATGGCTCATGTTAGAAAAATTAATAAACTGCATTCATTTAAAAATGTGTTAATGAACTCATGACCAAATAATAAGGTTTCAATGCTGTCAGTTTTAACTCACTTGAGAAAAGGTGTGATGGTATACAAGTTTAAATTCAATCCAACCACCTCTTTCAGTGTTTGATCACCCCTGTGGGTTGGGAGAGTATTCATGGGGAACCATTGGATGTCCTTGAAAATAAAATACAAGTGCTAAATACACATTAATAACAATGTTTGTAAACATTACAAATATTTCAGTACTGCAATAGATGGAAACCTCTATTAAAAAGCTGCATATTAGTGCAACATAAAAGTTTAAATTAAAATAAATGTCATAGCGGTGCAACCATGGTAAGTTACATTATAATTTAAAGTTATTAAAAAGAAAATTAGGTCCACCTACTCTGATTTCTCGCCTTGTCTTTGGAATAAAAGTTGAATTAAGAGGGACACCAGACACAATGTAGAGTCTACACACTTGTTCATTGGAACACTTTTCTAGGTACTCTTGTGGGTCCATGTAAGGTTTTATGTCAAACCCTGTCTCCTCAAACACCTAGGGAAAGTTCAGTTTTAAGAAGTGAAAACATTGTTCACTTAGTTTAATAAATTTACCTTTACTTATTGCTGGGCTTTATATGTTCAGTACAGAGCTTAAACTTTGAATTATGTATGTAATGTTTCTGGCATATTTCAAATAAAAGTACATCCTTAATAAATGACAAATAAATAAGATACATATTTGAAATAACTAAAACAATAGCAGATACAAAGTCGCATGCAAAAAATATTAAACACATTTAAATTACGTGCTGATATAAAAATAAGACTTATTTACAAACCTCTCTTGCTGCACAGTCATCTGGAGCTTCATTTAAATTTATTTTCCCCTTTGGAAACCCCCAGCTGTTTTTGCTTGAATAGCTTTGCACCAATAGAACCTATTACAGAAACAATATGTATCAACCAATAAATAAAACAGACAAACACTAAGCTGGATAGAAATGCAAAAATAACATTAACTAATTAGATTGCATTTGTTGATTTTATAAGAGATTTTAAATTACTTTAGCCCTACATTGGTATGTGTGATTGCTGCTTAAATTTATTGTTGTATCCTTAGCCTACTGTAAGCTAATCGTTTGAAAAATTATCAAAAGAAAATATATCCCCTAAATGGCTAAAGAATAATTGCTGTTTAAAAAGAAAAGCAACACTGGTTACACATTATGAATGTAAGGAGGATATTTTTTAACCAATGCACTTAACATAAATCATTCATGCTAATCTGATGTAGACGAACAGCTGAAGGATAACATGACTGACATTTGTACAATAAAAAGGATCATTTTTAATTAAATAAACAATCCATTTTTGTTGCTTTTGATTATATTTTTCTCATACTAAAAAAAAACACTTTGCAAATTAGAGATCTGAGTTAGGTATTTTAATGATACCTGAAAATCCCCTATAACCCCACAACACAAACAAATTTAAACAGCTGAATTTGAAATACAAAAGAAGAAAGGATAAAAATTCTTGTTACATGTTTGAGTTCTTGATCAAGAATAATGGCTCCACATGTAGCAATTGTTCTCTTGTATTGCTTCCATGCATCAAAGTGTTTGTCAAAGTCTGCAGTGTACTGCTTTAGCTGAGGGCAGTGGCTTATCACTGTTCAAACGTCAAGGACTTATCTTATGAAATGATTAAGCTTAAAAAAAAAGAAGTTTGCTTAGGACCTGATGGTTGATAGAGTAGATAAAATCAAGCTTAACTGTTTTTTTTGTGACCATTCTATGAGGTGGCCTATTCTACGTCTAGCCACCTATACTCTCCCAGATTCAAGAAAGTCATAGCTGGATGGACTAAAAGACATCTTTAGGATTTAAACCCATATTAAAAGTAAAACTTTTGGGATAATAATCATACTATTTATACAAATGCGTCAATCACACCTAATTCTTTATTTAGTATAGTAAAATTTGCATGGGCATTCACATAAAACTGAATTGTAATTGTAACATGGGGATAAAAAAAGTTGAAAACTTTATTTTTAAGACATCAGGTAAAACTGACTAGCCTATATTTTATGTTTTTTTTAATTAACACTCATTTAAACAGTGCATTTAAAGGATACAGTTGAAGGCAAACTCTTTCAGGTTGCATTCCCGTAACTGAGGATTCTCAACTCTATGAAAATCTAAATAGAACCAGTAGGCATTCTCAACAAGGAAAAATATTCTGATTATTGAGGTTATTTCTTCAGGGCGACTGTTAATGATGAAGCGGCTGAAAATAAAAAAAGTAAGAGGTTGGGTGCTGTTGGCATTAAAATGTTAGCACTAGAAAATAGGCCTATGCATTGCACACACAAACCCCCCACAAGAGAAGATTTATTTCTATTTTATCTCAAGTTTACTTTACTAGTTCATTAGATCTAATCACTAACTAATTAGTAGTACTTATTAAATACTAAAAGTAAGGTACTAACTTACAAAGTACTACTCAGTGAGTAGTTAACCTGTTAATGAATATTTCAATAAAATATAACTTACAATTTTTACTAGATTATTTATTTCTTACCTGCTTAAATCATCCAAAACATAAGAAGGTATACTTTTAAGAGTTTCATCATTTGCATGTTTTTGCACTTCCAAATACTCCATTATTTTTGTGTACAAAATTTTGACAAACCACTGGCAGAGTTTAGCTACCAAGTACTAGCTAGTAGACTCACTCTAAGCTAGACTTGTCTGTAACTCTAGTGTCTAGAGACTAAAGAAAAGTTTAGAGTGTTAGACTGACAAGATTCTTCAAAGTTATACGTTAGTAGAGTTGCAAATTAAAAAAAAAAAAAATAAATAAAAAAAATAAACAAAAAACAAACAACAAAACTCTAGTCTAAACTACTCTAAACTACAGTTGAGTTAACACTGTAACTCATGTCTGATAAATCTAAAAGAAATGCAAACCACCAACACAAACTGTGAACTCAGATGGTCGGTTAAGTAGTGAGTAAGTAAGTGACAGTACCACTCTATCTACTGTAGCTACGTTAGAGTGTGGGACGGGGTGGTCTAGCTGGTAGAGAGCTGGACTGCTAACCCGTAAGTCAAGAGTTCGAATCTGGCTTCAAGTCAGTAGACCGTCCCTGAGTCCACCCAACGCACATTAGGGAAAGTAAAGGCGGTTGGGCATAGTGCTGACCACACTATCTCTTCAGATGCCGAGGTCACAGAAACAAGTGAACTCTACTTACTACTTAATTATATTACTTAAGTCTAAGTCTACTTCACTTGTCCTGTGAGATCTAGAATCTTACAATCTAGATCTAGTCGAGTAGACTATCACTAGGTTTGAAAAGGGAAATTTCAAATTTCCGTTAGAGTGGTAGGCGAGTACTGAGTAAAATAAACTGAGTACTAAAGTGTACACAACACAAATAAGTAGTTCTAGTAAAGTACACTACACTATCACTAACGTACTATTACTACGGTAACTATTAGTGTAGGAGAAAAGAGCAGAGATCAAACATTTAACAAACAAAGCTTGTTGATGTATTACATTTTTAACTTCCACTCAAAAGAAGTTGAAGATTCCAAATTTTTTTTTCGTTAAAAAAAGAGTTCATGTCATTACTCGAATGTACGCACACATTTACTTTGAAAAGGGGAGGGGGGGGGGGGGGGGTAAGAAGGGGAGGTGGTGCGCTTTTAATATAAAAGCGTGGCATTGATTTTGTAGTTTTAGAAATGTAGAATCTATTATCTTTTTTACTACTACCAAGCAAACATTTCTCGGTTTTAAAACTTGTCCCTAACAATCGTTGAAGGTTTAAGTGACAGTTTTAACAACATAGATTTATTCTAAGGGGTTGATAATTAATTAGATCTGGTAACCAGATTTTTTTTAAAACCATTACACAAACGGGTCATATATGATCATTATTTCATGATAATACCCTGGACTTCTGCAAAAGTGCTATGGCCTAAGGCATTTATTTTTTACCAACGTCCTACACCGGGAATTAATAAATTAAGTTTATTTTTTTGTGAGATCGCAGCAACCGCGACGGGCAAGCTGCAAGTACGAATATAAAACACATATAAAACAAAGATGACCAATATAATACTGCAACAGTATAAAACAATCATGAAATGAAACGCTTAATTACCCCCACCACTACTGTACGAAATGAAAAAATACAAAAAATATATAGCCTATAAGTTATGTAAAATATACTTTAACCTGTATGCCTTAAATAAACTTTAGCCCTCGGAGGTTTTCAGTACCCCCCCCCCCCCCTTCCACGTGAATGATACCTGAAAGAAACGATGAATCGTGTGCGGCAGAGTTTCTTCCAGGCATCTCTTAGGGGGGGGGGGCGAAGCCCCCCCCCCGAAATTTTTTTACCGCCCCCCCCCCCGAACGAAATGAAATTTATATAATTTATATAGAAAATATATACTTTTAACAGTGTCCGCCCCCCCCCCGAAGAAAATCTACCGCCCCTCCCCCCCCCGAAAATTTCAAGTGCCCCCCCCCCGGAGAAAAAGGTCTGGAAGAAACACTGGTGTGCGGGTGTAAAATATAAGACGCGAAAGTGGTAAAGTGTGAGCGGACAAAATGCGAGACATTACCTGTGGTATTACAGATAGGCTATTAGTAGCTATTCTCGATTGCAAAACAGTTTTGGTTCTAGGTTCTATGTTTTAGGTTACTTTTAATTTTATGCTTGTTTTTTGTTGGGCACAGTTATAAAAGATATTGCGGAATAGAAAAAGTAAATTGACCCACAAATGTTATCTCGAACAAATGAATGTCTCAAAATATCGGCATTAAAAAAAATTAAACAAGGTAAAGGGTTGAATCCAGCTAATCTAGATTTTTTTAAGAGAGAAAAAGTAGAAAAAAGTAGAAAAAAAAAAACTTAGGCTAGCCTAACCAATTTTTTATCGGTTTGTCATTTCGCATTCCGCGTTTTGCATTTTACCCCTACCCACGAATTTTGTGTTAACGAACTTATTATAAGAATAAATGTTGCAGTAAAAAAATGTGTAAATAGATCTTTATCCAATATTGATGTTTTCATCAACTAGCCTAGAATGTGGAAATTGCAACGATTTAAGTTATTAAACTAGACTATTGTAAATGCTCATGTATTTTTTAACTAAGCTACTTAAATAGTATTTTAATTCCAGAGATTTCTATTGATTAGATTAGAATTCAACAGAAGTTCGTTTATAATACTTTATACTTTATAAACAGAGATCTAAACTTTAGAAGAAATGGTGAGTAACAAGTTCCCGAAGTTCAAGTAACAAGTCAAATCACTGAAAACTGAAAACAGTGAAATCGAATGAAACACTAAATATTAAATATTACTAAATGAAACACTGTGACTGAGGCTGAGGTCTCCACTTGACACTTGTGACGGAGTCATAGGCTGAGATAGATCTAGATTCGATTCTAGTATAAATCTACTATCTACATTCTACACTAGTACACTAGGTCTAGATCTACGACTTATTACTCTAATATTTTTTTTTTAAGTACACTAGGTCTAGATCTAGAGTAAAGTTCCACGCGCGGTCACACATAGCGGAAAATTCCAAATTCCCGATTTTAATCGGGCGCTATTTTATAACCGTTTCACACAGAAACAAACCGAAAGCACTGTATTACTCCGCTGCCATTCTACTGTAATATGTATGAGTCATTTTGTATTCCTACGCATAGTATTTAAGATATTCATGTTTTAGTGACGTCCCTCCTTGCGATATTTTTTTTCCCTTTTTTTTTTGCCTGCGTACGCAAGAACCTGCTTGCCAACGAGCGTATTGTATACGTTTTGATCCAATTTTAATAATTGAAATAAATATTTTACACACTTAAACGTGTTGTTGATTGTATTATTAATTAATAGATTGCAAAAATAATAATTAAAAACATGTTAATTAAATTAATTAAAGACATTAAAAGTTGACCCAGTGATGACTCAAGGGACGCAACTATAATAATCATAACAAAGGGACGTAACAACCACTAAAAGACATAACGTAACATTTGCTTAGATATGCTTGTATGTAGAGACACAAACTAGATTTAGAAGAAGTAGATGATCGAAATAATTTAAAACAGCAGAAAAAAATAGAAAGTATACAGATTCTAGGCTTAGTTTGAAATATAGAGCATCTAGAACTAGGCTAGTCTAGCTCAAGTCGTTGGTTACGCAGCGATGTGAAACCACCGTAATCGACACCCAAGCTGCGGCCACCCCTATTTACCTATCAGGTTGCTTTATTAGCCTTATCTATCGTATGTAAAGTGTCCCGCATATATTGTAGAAGCTATTTATAGTTAACCTAGTTATAAAAAGCTTTGATTGGTTGGTTTTATTCATCTCGTCCGGGACCTAGTGTTTTTCATAGGGGGAACTAGAACCGCCTACGACGTCATACCTCAAAACTTTAAAATTTAAAAACTCGACTTCCAGAAGGAGAAAAACAAAAGAATTTGACCTGGATATATTTAGAAATGGACAGGTTTACAGCAGATATCGGTAGTTTCGTATAAAACATCAAAACAAATATTGTACGAAGCGATAAACAGGCGATGATCCGTGATCGCACCGGTGTTTTAACCGCGCGTGGAACTTTACTCTACGACTTATTTACTCTAATATTTTTTTGAATATTAATATTAGGCCTAAATAAATATTAATAAAAAATACTAAATAAAGGCCTATTCTCTACTCTCTACTATACTAATCTTAAATCTATCTATTCACTATTCCCAACCAAAACTTATCAATTGATTTCTTATTACCAAGTGACTACACAGTACACAGAGCAACGGTAAAACTCCATTTTAGCATATTTTATTCACTGCTTCACATTCAAATCCGGTTGTGCATTCTTCACTTAACCACTTATGCATGTAAATCATTGATCGTACAGCTCTATCTTATTTGTTACGGAAAGACTTGTATTGGACAGTTGTATACTGTATGTTTGCTGGGAAAATTTGTTTTGGCCATAAGGACCCTTGTGAATGGCAGAAGTAATTGGATCGATACAGATTTAACTGTCTCAGTGTTCCTTTTTGTGTAATTGAGTGTTGGTGGCATAAATATTTTTGTTGAACAGTAAGTTAGTCAAATTTGTGTCTGTTGTGATGTTACGGCACGGGCAATGTCCTTTTATGTTCCTCAAATTTATACAAGGCCAAAACTATCAGAATATTCCCTCTTGATTTGCTGGTTATTCTAGCAGTCTTAAAACTTCATGTACTTTTTAAAGTTTTATATTTACTTCTTAATATTGTCACCAGGTAATACAAAACAAAATACTAGCGTGACACTTGTAAAATAATATTTAAAGACATATTTTTTTTGGTCTAATCTATATAGGGAGATTTTCTAGAAGGACTGCCATCATATAATGAAAGTAATTTCACAAGGTTCCATGCTGACTCCAGCCATAGATCAAATGTAAGTGAAAAGATCAGAATAACTAATTATAAAGTTTATGTATACATGAATGAATCAGAATGAATTTGATAAGAAAAATCAAATCATTTGTTAGGAGCAGACCTGTGGCGTAGCATATGCCGACACGCTATTTGTTTTATTTTTTACTTTTCAGTAATTCATAATTTGTGAATTTGCACTACCCTCCCCCCTGCTCCATGAAAGCAGCTGTCCGTGATAACAGTTTACAGACGACAATGAAAAGATCAAGCAGAACTTGTTACCTCCCCTTAGTTTCAAATTGTTTAAAAACTAAATATCTGCCCCTAATAGCCGTCACTAATTTGACCGAGCTCTACAATTGTTAACATTTGGCGGAAACCACAGCTCACCAGACAAGTGCTGGTGGGGTGATAGCGATATAGTCTGTTGTGCATGCCTGGAGAGCGAGAAAGGGGTGGGAGGAGGGTTAGATAGTCGGCTTGCATTGTCGTGGTGTCTACATAGAGAATTATATATGATTATTGGTACAATTTGTTTTTTAATAGGTTATTAGAGAAACAATTGTTGATCCATAACTACATTTTAATGAATCTGAATAAGCCTTTGTGCTGTTGATTTATCTCCATAGAAACCAACGGTTTATATATCTACGAAAGATTATCCATCAGAACAAGGTAAGGCTTACTTAAACTACTAGGTATTAGGCTACTTGTTGTGTGATCATGCTTTGAGCCATAAATGTTGTCCCTTGTTTTTAGATTACACTAATTTCTAAGTGTAAGGCATAGGCTACAGCTCAAAATGAACATTTCTGTAGAAAGCTTTAAGAAATGGTTTGCCCAACTTTTGTTCAAAAACAGAGGAATTCAGTATTCAGTATGAATCATTGAAGTTCTTAAAAAACTTTTTAAAAGTTTGTATAATTTGTACATAAACTTTGATCATATGAAAACCTACTTTTCTATTTTCCTCACATAACTAATAATCAAATATCCATCCCCCCCCCCGCCGTCATATTGCCTATTCCAGTTATAACTACAGAAAAGACCAACATTTTATTAAGATATTTACACCAGCAGTGGGATAAAAAGGTATTTGTTTTCATTATAACCCCTTTTAATTAAAAAAAAAAGACATTCTTAAAAGCATCACATTAGTTTCATGAAGTCTAGTTTGTATGAAAGTATACAATTTTCGTGAGCATAGTGGAGAAAATTTATTTTTGGGGAGGGACAAGAAGAAAAAAGTTTCTTAGAAACCAAGTAGGCAATGCTATATTGTCAATGTGTAAACATTTTTTTTTTACATAGTTTGAAGAATTTAAACAATTTTAAAAATTTTGACTAGAGTAACACGTCAGCCAACAATCTTCTGGTATTGTTTTGTCAGCAAAGTATTTACCATTATTGTTTAGGCAGCTCCCCTTTCATACCTGTTGATGACCCATAGCTTGGGTAGTGCTGTGATGGTTTTGTTTATCTATGTGTACTTAAATGTATTATTTCTAAAAACAGCACGCTTCCCAAACAACCAGCAAGAAGAGAGACAGTCACAGAGCCAATTTACCTGAAACAAGTGATGGGAGCTCATCCTCAAAAGTGGCCAGAGTCAATTCAACAGACAGCAATTAGAATAATTCATTAGTCTTTGGTTAATGTTTCGGCTCCCAAGTTTGATCTATTTTAGGTCAATTAAAAAGCTTTGCCAAATTGAAAACAATTGCTTTATTATTCCTTTAAAAATATTGTATATACAAAATTTAGTTAATTCTTAAAAATGCATCAACTTCTGTTAATTTTGTTTTTCATAATTGAGAATAATTGCTGGTAACTGAGTTATAAAATGTATTTTTGGATACATTTTTGTTAGTAAGAGAATTTTTTTTTGTCTTCAAGTGTGAGATGAAAAAAAGGGAATATATTAAATAAAGATGTAAAAATTTGACATCTCATAAGAATTTGTTTTAAGAATATTAGTTTGCAAAGTTAAGTTGAATCTAAATACCCCTAAAAATTATTAAGCAATTATGAAGTGTCATATTTCCATCTTAGGAGCCTTTCATTTTTGTTTGGACAGAATGTGTTTCGTGGATATGTTTTCTGCATGACTCAACTGATTTAGTGAAAGATTTTGCTTGAATCTCCTGATATAATTTCAGGTGTAAATAGCTATTGGTTGTAATTTTCCTTTTATTTGATATTTCAATATTATGTCTGATCGTATATTATATATGTTATTGCTTGAAAAACACAGTAAATCTCTTATTCTATCACTGAAATCTGATATTTTTACTTACAAATCAGTTAAAATGGTGGCATTAGGCCAAGCAAAATGAAACAGTATTTGATTTAAAGTTAATTTGTCTTTGCTGTTTAAAAACCCATCTCGTGTTTATTTTTCAGAGTTAAATAAACCATCTGTGTTTTTTCTGTTTGAGTTTGCTATTAGAAAGCATTTTAAAAAATGTTTTAATAAAAGCAATGTTGTAAAAAAAAGCAAATCTTTTTGAATATGTGTTGGTGAATTACTTGTTTTTTGCAGGCATTTTTCAAAAATTAATTACAATTTTTTTCTGGTGTTTTTAAATGATTAATTCTTTTCAGTGAATTTAAAATAAAAATTGATTCAAAGTAAAATAATCTTTAAAAATTTCTAAATGGGCAAATGTTGAGAGTTAACCTTGGAAATTTTTCACCATGCTGAGATGTTCTAATTTTTGTAATGTGGTTTCTTTGACAACATTATTCAAACATGTTCAGGCATAAATCATTATTAAAAAAACTTTTAATGTCATTAATTAACAAAGAAAATGGCCTCAGCCCATAATATTATAGTATTAGAAAGATGGGAGAAAAAAAAACCAACATGGTCTAAAACAATGGCAAGGATTGACAAAAGTGATGTTTTCCTTTGTAATGCTAGCTACACGGCTGTATTGCATTTGTCTAGTTTAAAAAATAATATGTAAATATATGAACTGTAGCTCAATTAAAAAATAATAATTTCACAAACATTTTGTAAAAAGTAAATAAAAAAAAAGTGTATGCTCCATCTAAAACTTGTGGCTAAATGAACTGGGCTCTAACATTGACAAAGGAATCCTAAGTGTACAACCTTCTCCCATATGTACAAGCCTATGAAGAAATGGTAGGTCACAGCCTTGAATGAATGAATAATTAAGGCAGTCTTTATTTTCTGGTGAACGAGCAGTTAGTTTACAATTATCAAAAAACACGGGTATGGTACTAGGTCTATATCATCTATGAAGAAAGGAAACAACATGCATATAATACATCACCTACACATATTAACCACATCCTTATGCTATATAAGTTTATAATGGTTGTTGCCAATGTTGAATGGAGTAGTTTCACACTTTTAATGAAAACATCTAAGGCAATTTCTCTTAGTGATAAGTCCAAATAAAGCTAAAAATAAAAAGGTTGGTTATACTTAAGCATATTACGTTGATAAAGAGAAATTCATACCTCAAAATAAAAAATAGCTAAATATTAGAGAAGTAAAGAAAAATATCACAATTTAATATTGCTGAATAAAATGTACATAAATACTAAAATATGTACTGTCCTAAATTTTAAAAAATGTGAATAAAATATTTTACAAAATGAGTTATCACCACCATTATATTCCCCGGTTTTATACAATGTTTTATCACTTATTAACAATGAACACAATTCATACCATTTTTCTAGCTTGGCCGATGTTAAGTAACAAAGAAAAACATAATTAAAATCTGGTTTGGCTTAAACTTGTAAGCAATGAAACACTTGTTAGAAAATACATTTTTGTTACTTCAATGTTGAAAGATTAGATATCTTTTGATTTTTTTTTTCTGAAATTTCAAATTAACATAAAACTTCTTTATCAGTACAACAAATAATTTACAGTTTAAAGACAATTAAATGAGTGACGTTACAATGGCTGCCTTATTGAATATTGTAGGGATTAGAAATTTTGTGGTGTCAAGAAAAACTTGTACCTCATGTACTGTCAACAGTTTATTCAGAATTTAAAAAAAAACTCAATGTATTTAAACATTTTTTAATATAAAGTCTGAGCTTAAGTTGACACCATTATAGTAGTGAAAAGACTGAATTAAACACCACTGTAGAGAGATTAAATTAATAATATCACATTTGCTTTGGGAGAATTTTTATTTCTCAGCTTAACCATTAAAACTAAATAAAAAAAAGAAAATGGCACTTTAAAAAAATGCACTGCTTGTATAAAAAAAAATTCAGTGATTTTATTTTTTTGGAAACAGATGTAATATAGTGAAAAAACTCAAACTTCTATGCAGCATGTACTGAATGTATAAGGCAAGTCAATAGCTCTCTGTCTAATGTCTGACCACTAATACAATAGAAAAATGAACAAGCCAAGCTATAGAACTGGTTCTACTGTAATTTACACCCAACACATTCACACAAAGGTGAGATGATGTGATTTACATGTTTGATCTGTTTAAAAAAAATATGAAGGAATGTTTTAAGAATGCTACTTTTAATTCAAAAGATCGCTAAATTACATTTATAAAATATAAAAAGAAAGATACAAAAAGTTATTTACAAAAGTCGTTATATATATAAATAGGATGTGTACAACTATGCAGGCCTGTAAATGATGTCATGAAAACAGATAGGCCAATATTCACATAGAACAAGTAAAAAGAAAAGCATGCTGATTCATGAAAATATAACAACTAAAATACATTTCATCCCTTTTAGAGCAGAAGAGCTCCTGCATAAGAGCCTTTGTATACACAGACAACAATAAATATACAGTTGATAAGCTACCACAGGTTCTCTAAAACATGCATGTCACACAGAGCAAAGGGACAGCACTCTAGCTCTAGTGCAACATCAAGTAGATCAGGACAAGAGTTAACTCTCATAAGTCTTGTAAAGATGTTGCCTCAAATGTTGAATGAAAACAAAGTTGTCAGGAAACTAAAATGCCTCAACACAAACTCACCTTAACCAAACTTTAGAATTCGCTAGAGATGAGTGAATAAACAGCGTATCACAACTTAAATAAAATTGAGATGTTTCTCAACACTTTGATTTGCTAAAGAAAGAAATAATTGTTCAAATAACAATAAGTATACAATGAGTTTTTATTTTTCTATTCACCTATCCCAATGTAAAAACAGATTATTTTCTTAACCTACTTCAGAAATTTTGTTTTAAAACTTAATTGGCTACATGTAAATAAAAGTTCAAATTGAACACATTATGCAAGTAGAAATTTGTTATTCTCTGTATCTAAACACACTAGTTTAAAAAAAAAAATAGATATACACACACATTTTTAATTTGTTTTAAATTATTTACATCTATTTATTTCAGGGTTCAAAATAATGAGTGCTCTGTAATAATTGAAGAAAAATCAAATAAACATCAGAGCTCCGATCAATAATTATTCTAAATTAAAGTGATATATCAAGAGCAATAATGTTAGATTTACATTAATTTTATTATTTTTCTTAATCCACTTAAAGATATTCTAATGAACAAAGTGTTACTCTTTTTCTTAATATAACTGACATTTTCTACAACAATTAATTTATACAAAAATAGAAAGATGTTTAAATAATTTAAGCCTATGTACAGGCCTACATACAAGTCTGAGAATGTTACGAAAATGAAAATTTAAAAGTTGTAAGCTGAAATGGAGAACTAAGATTTTATTTGATGTAGCTTATCATTTTTTATATAGAATAAAGATATAAGAAACAGTTATTTAAAAAATATAAGGTAACAATCTACATTAAAATAAAAGTATCTATATTTTTAACGAATCTGAGTATTCTTGAGCTTCAAATCAATGCAGTGCAAAATACATCATTTTTTGTAACAGTTAAAGAAAAACAAAGAAGGAACTCTTACAATGAAGAGAATACTAAAACAAATGTAAGGCATATACCATTAACACTAATTGCAACATTGAACTAACAACATAGACAATGTGTTCCAGCAGTAATGGAGTGGTCTATCTGTTAGCGTCTACATCGTCTAGTTTTTTGGTTGTTTTTTTTACAAATGCTATCCATCAATCCAGATGTAGGTTGTGAGCTTTGAGTTTATTTTATACACATGACATTTTTTTTTAATGGTGAGAAGATTTAAAAAAATAAAAAATAAAGACGTTTCCACCCCACAATCAGCATTCTTTCAGGCCACACTTTTAGCCATTAATTAAATAATTGCAACCTGTTTTGTAAGCAACCTGTCTGTTAAGGTAACAACCCAATCTATTAAGTTAACCCAGTTGTACTAAGTTAACAACCCAATGTACTAAGTTAACAACCCAATGTACTAAGTTAACAAGCCAATGTACTAAGTTAACAAGCCAATGTACTAAGTTAACAACCCAATGCACTAAGTTAACATTCCAATGTACTAAGTTAACAACCCAATTTATTAAGAAAAAAAAAACCCTAACTCACAATACAAATTGTAAAGCTGAACAAAAGACCTTTAAGATTGACATTGCAGCAGGTTATACAGAGATTAGCAAGCAACTATTTACAAGAAAAACAAATCTTTGGACGACTGAAACAATCCAGCAATATTCTGTACAGCCCACCCCACTGTGCTATACAATCTGTGACATTGTTACCACTCATATCACATGTCTTCATCAGACAATGGCAACTCAACAGTAAACTCTATTATGAAACCCAACGCCTACAAACCCGGGGATTAAAAATATTAAATTAAAAAAAAAAAAACAGCGGACCCACTTTAAAAAAAGTAAAACTATTGAAACTAATTTAGCTGTAGCTATTGACATTTTATCATGTGGTCTGTCACCTGTTTTCTTTGCATTCAGACATGTAAAAAATAATCACAGGATGGACTTGAAGAAAAACAGAACTAACTGCATTATTTGGATAAGTGGGATGTGGATGGGTGAGTGAGATGTAGATGTGTGAGATGTGGATGAGTGAGATGTGGATGGGTGAGATGTGGATGAGTGAGATGTGGATGTGTGAGATGTGGATGTGTGAGATGTGGATGAGTGAGATGTGGATGAGTGAGATGTGGATGAGTGAGATGTGGATGAGTGAGATGTGGATGAGTGAGATGTGGATGGGTGAGATGTGGATGGGTGAGATGTGGATGAGTGAGATGTGGATGAGTGAGATGTGGATGTGTGAGATGTGGATGAGTGAGATGTGGATGAGTGAGATGTGGATGAGTGAGATGTGGATGAGTGAGATGTGGATGAGTGAGATGTGGATGAGTGAGATGTGGATGAGTGAGATGTGGATGAGTGAGATGTGGATGTGTGAGATGTGAATGGGTGAGATGTGGATGAGTGAGATGTGGATGTGTGAGATGATGAGTGAGATGCGTGTGATAGCCTATCACGTCTGAACATCTTCTAAGTGCCTACATTCAGACTTGAGCTTGACAAACTCTTTGGCCACCTCATCGTTGGTGCGCTGGGACAGAATCCTCAACACTGTGAAACCAGTGTCATCTAGGTGGACTCTACGCCCCAGGGCCACCCAGCAGGCACAGCTGCCCTGCTCAATGATGTCACGCAGCTGCATCAAGGCA
This sequence comes from Physella acuta, assembly GCF_028476545.2. Classification (NCBI taxonomy): domain Eukaryota; kingdom Metazoa; phylum Mollusca; class Gastropoda; family Physidae; genus Physella; species Physella acuta. The sequence goes on from NW_026732813.1 coordinate 124,841, forward strand.
ATGCCAATTAGGCGATCTTCACGAGCAAAGCAATAGTCTTTGACACAAAACTGGAGTTCATAGGCATAAGGGTCGTCTTCATTGCCCAGGTTGCTGAGGAAAAGACACAATTTGTTTATTAATACCACAATAGAACTTCTTCTTCGTTCTGAATTCTAGAGTTGGAAGGGATTCCCTCCAACACGGTTACGTATTACATGTCAATTTGTTATGCGCCATAAAGGACGTTGAGTCCGATTTCAGCCTGCTTGGATTGGCTTCCATAGCATTTGTCCAACAAAGAACAAACTACAAGGCAGCAGTTGTTTGATTTTGGAGTTGTCTCTCCTAGATAGGTTGCTGTCCCCAGCTGTCAAACCTTTCTTTGGCCAAGGGTTTTGAACTTGAGACTTTTCAGTTTAGCAACAGTAAGCTTTACCAACACAACCACACCGACAATATAAAAAAAAATCAATAATTCAAGATTAACAATGTAGAAAATTATTATTTCTTCTTCATTGAAGTGTTGTTAGCCTATGTATTGTGTAATTCCTCAAAGGACACCATTGGAGTGTGTAGCTGTACTCACAAGTGGAAAGTCTCATTGTACTTGGGGCTCCAGTTGTTGGACTTTGATTTGGTGGAATGCTTTCTCTTCTTGTCATTCAGGTGGGGCCCTATCAAGTGGACTTCCACAAAAGGTCGGAACATTCCAGTGGTTCTCCACTTGAGATCATTGCAAGCCACCACTGAAACCACACAATCAAGTAACTCAACATTACTGTAACCACACAATAAAGTAACTCAACATTACTGTAACCACACATTCAAGTAACTCAACATTACAGTAACCATACAATAAAGAACTCAACATTACAGTAACCACACAATAAAGTAACTCAACATTACAGTAACCACACAATAAAGTAACTCAACATTACTGTAACCACACAATCAAGTAACTCAACATTACTGTAACCACACAATCAAGTAACTCAACATTACAGTAACCACACATTCAAGTAACACCACTGTAACCACACAATCAAGTAACTCCACTGTAACCACACAATCAAGTAACTCCACTGTAACCACACTATAAAGTAACTCAACACCACTGTAACCACACTATAAAGTAACTTAACACCACTGAAACCACACTATAAAGTAACTCAACATTACTGTAACCACACATTCAAGTAATTCAACACCACTGTAACCACACTATAAAGTAACTTAACACCACTGAAACCACACAATCAAGTAACTCAACATTACAGTAACCACACATTCAAGTAACACCACTGTAACCACACAATCAAGTAACTCCACTGTAACCACACTATAAAGTAACTCAACACCACTGAAACCACACTATAAAGTAACTTAACACCACTGAAACCACACAATCAAGTAACTCAACATTACAGTAACCACACATTCAAGTAACACCACTGTAACCACACAATCAAGTAACTCCACTGTAACCACACTATAAAGTAACTCAACACCACTGAAACCACACTATAAAGTAACTTAACACCACTGAAACCACACTATAAAGTAACTCAACATTACTGTAACCACACATTCAAGTAATTCAACACCACTGTAACCACACTATAAAGTAACTCAAAACCACTGAAACCACACAATCAAATTAAACATGACTATCGTTTACATTGGTTTGGGGGAATGTTTATAAATACAATAACTTTACTTAATAGTTATAAATTTGTAAAGAAGTTAGGGTTAAGAAAATTGTTTAAATGCATGACTTAATTAATTAAATGCATGACTTATAAATTAATATCAATATTCCCTGTTTATCATCATGCACAACCAAGAGTCTTCTCATTAATTTAGTAGCACTTATTTAGTAAAACACACCTAACTGACAATGACATTACACATAACAAGGCTTAGAACAGTTTATACAACATTACAATGGTTAGAACAGTTTATCCAACCTCTGACTGTGACTTTGTGCTCGCCTGTGCCTGGGTGAGTGGTGAAATCAACTTGTATGGACACTTCACCAACAGGATCTTCTTGTCCAGGTTTTTCTAAAGAAACAGTTCAAAACAGTTTTTTAAAATTCCCACAATGTTATGTAGCTGTATCTTTTAAACCAAAAACATTTATCCACCAAAGAAACAGATTAAATTTAAATATATTATGTGATTTATTAGTTTTCCACACCTCTCAACTAAAATAATGTAAATTAAAATGGAGATATTTTCAAAAGTCTAAACTTTACTTTTTAGCAATACTCACACATTAGCATAGTTAAAAAAACTACACAGAAAACATAGTAGACTTTAAGTTAAGTTAAGGTTGAAGTATTGTTTTTTATCTACACCCATTACACAAAGCAGTACTAATTTGCAAATTTTCAATGGCTGAGTAAAACAACAAAAGTGACCTATGAACTCACCTTGTTGAGTTTGTGTGTTGACAAATGTTTTGATCAGTGTATCAGTTGTCTGTGTGTACAGACTTAGTGCATATCTAAGGGACTGCAACTCTGCACTCTTGTCCAGGAATGTTTTTTTAAGTCCCTTGAAAAAAACAACCAAACATTTAAGTGATATGTAAAAGGTCTATCCTGTGAGGTCAGAACATTTATTCTAAAGAGTCGTATGCATAGATTCTATGAGTGACCAGTTGGATGTGAAGTACATGTTGAAACAGTATGTGATGATGTAGACATGAGACAGTATGTGATGATGTAGACATGAGACAGTATGTGATGATGTAGACATGAGACAGTATGTGATGATGTAGACATGAGACAGTATGTGATGATGTAGACATGAGACAGTATGTGATGATGTAGACCTAAGACAGCATGTGATGATGTAGACATGAGACAGTATGTGATGATGTAGACATGAGACAGTATGTGATGATGTAGACATGAGACAGTATGTGATGATGTAGACATGAGACAGCATGTGATGATGTAGACATGAGACAGTATGTGATGATGTAGACCTGAGACAGCATGTGATGATGTAGACATGAGACAGTATGTGATGATGTAGACATGAGAAAGTATGTGATGATGTAGACATGAGACAGTATGTGATGATGTAGACAGTATGTGATGATGTAGACATGAGACAGTATGTGATGTAGACCTAAGACACTATGTGATGATGTAGACCTAAGACAGTATGTGATGTAGACATGAGACAGTATGTGATGATGTAGACATGAGACAGTATGTGATGATGTAGACAGAAGACAGTATGTGATGATGTAGACATGAGACAGTATGTGATGATGTAGGCATGAGACAGTATGTGATGCTGTAGATCTAAGACTGTACGTGATGATGTAGATGTAAGACAGTATGTGATGATGGAGACAGTATGTGATGATGTAGACAGAAGACATTATGTGATGATGGAGACAGTATGTGATGATGTAGAAATGTGACAGTATGTGATGATGTAGCCAAGCCTACCTGGCCGCCAGCATGGAAGTATTGTTTGATGGTGTCCAGTGCCATGTCCAGCACAGCACATTGTTTAGGACTCAGATTCTTTTCTGCCTCCTTCGACATGTCCTGTTGGAATATCAGTTAGACTAGTTTATATATGTATTCTTACAGATATATATCTAGTTACAGATTTTCTACAAGCTGGTTTTAATATAAAAATAATAAATTCCTTTCGACATATTCTGTATTTCTTTTAAATATATGAGTAAAATAAATTCTGCATCTACTGACATCTTCTGCACACTAGTTTATATGTATATTGTTACAGAGCTCAAAATTAAACATTTTCTGCAAGTTGGTTGTGATATAAATAATACATAAAATAATTAGGAGTACACAGCCAAGGCATTAAGTATTGGGATGTGATGGCAACATTTATACTTATTGTAACTTTTTTTAAATGGAAAAATGTATTTTAAAACTACATTGATTTTTTAACATTTATTCCAATGCATGGCTTAACATTCATTAAGCTTAAATTTCTGAAACACTATTTACTTTCTGAAAATGATAATGTAAAGTTTGATCAAATGATAAGATATTACCATTCAGTCAATGCAGTCTCTACAGTATTTTATTACAGTAAAATATATGACTAGTATATATACAAATAATAACCAGAATAAAACAACTAACTTCTATACATACAAGTCAGAATAATTGAATATTACTACCAGTGCTCATACAACTTAAAAAAATAAAATATCTTTTGATGAAAGGTTCCTTAAGAAACAACAAACATTTAAACTCTATAAAATGACACCCTTTACAACAAAAACAAAAATTATCTAATTGTGAGCTATCCTGTCATTTAAAATGACTTTCTTTTTGTAAGTGAATTCATGGGGTGAGAAATCCTAGACTTCATTTCTAACAACATGCACCTCCAAACAAAACCATTTGATAGATTAATTCACCAATAAAAGTAAACTTTTTGCTGAGTTGAATAATGAGTGTTTATAAACTGGGTTTTCACTATTTATTTATATCTAATTAGTATTTTCAAGGTGCTACATAGTGCACCTGATCAAATATATCCTACCACTAACATCTTAAAAAAACCATTCCGAATATAAGATTGTTCAATCAGTAAACAACATTTACAAAAAAAATTGATTAAAGAATAAGGTGTAGGATGATTGGGATATTTTTAAAAAAAGGCAAAAAAAAGAAAGGGAATAAAAATACCAAAATAAACATGCATCAAGCTAAATTATTTAAAAGAAGTAGTGATCTAGGTATATAACTGAGTGAAATATCTCTGAAAGTGACAACATTGAAACATTTATATCAAAGGAATATCAAAGTCAGGGATGGTGTCAGGATGTGGTGTCAGGAGGTGATACAACATCAAAATATTTCTAATGTCACCACACTGAATTAATATCCAAGTCAGGGGTGGTGTCAGGAGGTGATACAACATTGAAACAATGTCCCCACACTGAATCAACATCCAACTCAGTGGTGGTGTCAGGAGGTGATACAACATTGAAACATTTCTAATGTCACCACACTGAATCAACATCCAACTCAGTGGTGGTGTCAGGAGGTGATACAACATTGAAACATTTCTAATGTCACCACACTGAATCTATATCAAACTCAGGCAGTGATACAACATTGACTAGGTCTGACAAGGCTGTGGTGGTATACAACAATGGTACTCATAAATTGAAACATCAAAGTACCAAGAACGTGGCCTGGATGCTCTTGACCTGCTTAATGGGTGTGTTCATGGGCATCTGACTCACGTGGTTGAGCAGAATGCGGGACATGTCTTCTATTTTAGCCTGCGCATTACTAGGGAGGGGTAGAAGCTGAAAGAAAATGGCAGAAATGCAAGCCGCCCATCACCAGAAAGGAGGAAATAAAAGGGTTGTAAAAAACCAATGTGAAAAGTTTTTAACAGTAGTGTACCAAATGTACACATATTTAATTTTTTTTTAAAAGCTAAGTTTGATGTGAGTAGTTTTATGATCTACACATAACATAAAACTACCTTTGTTATCTATTAATTTTTTATTTGTTATGAAACATATATTTAATTTTACTTCAAAAAAGGTAAGCATTTTAACAAATAAATGTTTGGTCCATTTTTCTCTCTATAAATGTTTCTTTATTCACATTATTCAAAAACATAAAACTGATGAATTTATGAAAACAAATAATCGACTTCGGGATCAGCAGAATAAACTAAAACATTAGGTTATAAACATTAGGATCCCAAATACACAATTCACAAATGGTAAATATATTTTGCTGATAATTTAACAAACTTCTTTTCTAAAAAATTATCAATGCACTTTTAACATGTACAATGTTAAATGTTTGTGATGCTAAGTTACGGATTACATTGAGAGGAAGAAAAAAAATGTGGATCCTTTGTGAACACAGGTGGAAATGTAGGCTGCCCTTCTGAATGACCCAGTGGTAAAAATGTTGACACAACTTACCACGCCTTCATTTCCAGAGAACTAAATCAAGTACCAGGCAGTTGTTCTGTCTTTATTAAATAGCTTTAACTAGCTAAAAATATCTATCTGATTTATAGTTAAGATTGTAAAACTACGGAAAGTTGCTGAATAGGCAGCTAGACAGGGAGTTACCAGCATAACACAAAGATCATTATTTCAGCATAACACAAAAGATCATTTTTTCAGTGTAACACAAAAGATCATTATTTTATCTGTCTTTAACATATGCTTTAGGGGTTTAAAAAAAAGAATAATTTTTAAACTTTAAAACTTAAAATGTTTGGAAACTACTAGAAAGAGAGTGGAACTATCCTACAAAGAAATAAAATACTTTAGGGGTAAAATATACTTTAACCATAAATTGAAAGAAAGAGAATAAAAAATTCCATACTGTGTGGTAAAATTTTTTGGGTTAAATTCTGTCAAAGATAAGGGTTATGTGACAGAGATATAGGAAACTTGTCATAGATGAAGGTTAGTGTAACAGAGATATAGGAAACTTGTCATAGATGAAGGTTAGTGTGACAGAGATATAGGAAACTTGTCATAGATGAAGGTTAGTGTGACAGAGATATAGAAAACTTCTATCAAAGTTAGGTGTAATGTGATAGAAATATAGGAAACTTGTCATACATGAAGGTTAATGTGACAGTGTTATAGAAAACTTCTATCAAAGTTAGGTGTAATGTGATAGAAATATAGGAAACTTGTCATACATGAAGGTTAATGTGACAGAAATATAGGAAACTTGTCATAGATCAAGGTTAGTGTGACAGAGATATAGAAAACTTCTATCAAAGTTAGGTGTAATGTGATAGAAATATAGGAAACTTGTCATAGATGAAGGTTAGTGTGACAGAGATATAGAAAACTTCTATCAAAGTTAGGTGTAATGTGATAGAAATATAGGAAACTTGTCATAGATGAAGGTTAATGTGACAGTGTTATAGAAAACTTCTATCAAAGTTAGGTGTAATGTGACAGAAATATAGGAAACTTGTCATAGATAAAGGTTAATGACACATTAACTTAATGTGACAGAAATATAGGAAACTTGTCATAGATGAAGGTTAATGTGACCAAGATAGAGAAAAGTTCTGTCAAAGTTTGGGTTATAGGAGACTTCTGTCAAAGTTAGGGTTAAATTGACCGAGAGGTAGGAAATTTCTGTCAAAGTTAGGTTTAATGTGACTATTAGTTCAAAGTTAATCTTTGTGTAAATTTGAATGGAAACCTAAGGAGGACAGAATAAATAAATTTTATAAAAAAAGAAAAATTCACGATCCTTTTAATAAGTCTATGGCATAAAATGTTCTAACTCTGAAGAGTTTATTTCTTACCTGTCTGGGATCAGACAAAGGTGGAAGCACAACTGTTTTTTCCATGGTATGCATGACAATCTTCCAGAGTTCCTGGTGATAGTAAACAGAGAATACAATGTAACATGCTATAATATATGTGTTTATTATTCCTATCAAAGTTATGAAGAAATCGGTCTTTACAGTGGATAGCTTTTATTCTAACTTTATGGCATCGATGAAAATGGTGTATGTAGAACGTATTAATAAAAACTAATGTTGTCTAACTTCAAAATTTAAAGATAATTAATTAGCCTACCTAAGGTTTTAATTAGCACACAGGTGTATGGCTAAAGTAGAAATAACGACAACAAATGTAGGCTTAACTCTGACAACAGATCTTGTCTAATATGTACAAATAGAAGGATGTGGGTTGGAAAACAGTAGGAGATTGTTTTCATGGGGGTTGGTGAGGGCTAGATGTAAGATACCTATTCATTTAAACCTTCAGGTGTACACATGCTTATGTTGTGAGGTTACTAACATTAACTGTTTTAACACGTTTTTTTTTTCAAGATAAGATGTGTACTTATAAATAAAATATTGTGCACAATCATTTGGACCTAAGAATACATTGTCATACAATATTTTTTTAGGAAACAAACTATTGCATTAAAGTGGCATTAATCTATTAATCTAGCATGTTTTTAGACACAGCAGTTGCTTGCTAGTGTGTTAATCTGTTTATATAGTAGTTAAAAGGACTAACATCAAATTTTGACATGATACCAACATAAGGCTGAAGCAACTCAATTTCTTGTAACCCCCCCCCCCCCCCCCCCCCCAATCAAAGACATGCAGTTAGTGTGTAGAGAAACAGTGTACAGTGTGTAGATGGTTACCTTGAGCAATCTCTTGAGCACAGTCTTCTCACACACTTGAGCAAACATTGATAGGCTGTAGTTGGCCAGGCAGAGGGCAAAGGTCAGGTTAGCAGGAAACACAAGCAGTTAGTGGGGGACAATGATTGGTTGATATATTACATTTTATTTGCAAGCTTGGATTAGTTTTTGTATACAATTTTATTATGAATGTTATCAAATTCTTCAAGCATTTTAATTACATTCTAATTGTATACCTGGATTAGTTTTAGTAAATAGGTAAATTATGAATGTTATCGAATTCCCCTAGATTTTTTTATTATCTTCTATTTGTATACTTGGATTAGTTTTAGTAAATAATTTCCTATGAAAATAGAAAGGTAAATTGTATGATACTATGATTTATGGTAAAACAATGTTAGGTTAAAAAATTATTAGAAGATGATTCTAAGCACTTCATTCACTACCAAGTTACTAGAGCAGCTAACTTATACTTGATGTTATGATAATATAGACTATGTTGGGGTCAGTGAGATAAAAAGGTTTGGCCTGTACCTGCCATCTAACAAATCCATGAGTGGCCTGAGAACCATATCAGATTCCTGCTGGATGCTGGACCTCTGGCTAGGCTGGGACAGAGAAACCTGGCCGCCACCCTTGACCTTACACAACAGCTGACCCAACTCTTGCATACTCTGCTGGATCTGTGGCTCCAAGCTAACAAAAGTTGAGGACACAGTAATTGTTAATTATACTACATAATGATTCTCATTGATATTAACCACTAAATCAATACATTTTACACATTTTCTTTGTTGTTAATTGTAATGTTGGAAGAGATTTCCTTCCAATCAGTTATGTATTAAGTGTCAACTTGTTATGCACTATATGGCAAGTTGACTCTGATTTCAGCCTGCTTTTCTTTCCATTTGCTTTTATAGGCTTTGTCCATCCAAGAACAAACGGCAAGGCAGCAGTTGTTTGATTTTGGAGTTTTCTATCCTAGATGAGTTGCTGTCCTCAGTTATTGAGCCTCATCTGCCAGGGGTTTTGAACTCGATACTTTCAGTATATAAACCATGAACTTTACCAACCCAACCCCCCTACAGATCAAAATACACTGCCTTCATATTGAATTACATTAAAGTGTGTACCGTTCTAGATGACTATAAAATGTGTCTGGTTTTCAAAATATAAAAGATTATATTTGCCCTTTAATTGTATTTTAATTTTGCTATAAAGTTCAGGTTATTTCGACCAGACAGTAGAAAAATCTAGTAGATGATACATCATAGTTAAAATCAATAATAAAATTGGTGGGAAGCCAAAAAGTTTGATCAGACAGTAGAAAAATCTAGTAGATGATACATCATAGTTAAAATCAATAAGTCTGTGAAAAAAAAAACGTTTGGCAGCATGCTACATCATAGCCAACTATAATGATAGTTTATTATTTCAAAATAAAAAATATTCCAAAAATTTAAAAATTCAAAATTTTGAATTCATAATGTACTTACCTTTTAGAGAAAATTGAGCTCAGTTCATCAAGGACTCCATTAAGTTTTGATTGAAGTTCATTGAGTATACCAGCAGCATCAGCATCAAGCTACAAAACAACAATCACTCACTTTCAACATTAAACATTTCATGAGGAGAACAACTATGGTTAAAGTATGGACAACTGACCTTTTCACCTTTCACTGATATAACTTAACTGACCAATTCCCTTCCTGTTGAATATGACTTTACAATCAACTTATTCCCCTCACATTGAATATGACTTTACAATCAACTTATTCCCCTCACATTGAATATGACTTTACAATCAACTTATTCCCCTCACATTGAATATGACTTTACAATCAACTTATTCCCCTCACATTGAATATGACTAAACTAACCTTTTCCCCTCCCACTGAATATGACTTAACTGACCTTTTCCCCTCCCACTGAATATGACACAACTGACCTTTTCACCTCCCATTGACTCAAACACCTTCTCTAGCTGTACCCTCAACTGTTGAATGTTGTTCATCATGATACAGGCCTGAAGATAGAACAAGATGTCAACAAACCCGACATTAAATTATAAGGGACTCACATGTAACTGGTCCTACAGTTCAATCAATTAAAGATTTCTGAGAATTTTAAACTACTCACAACTTTTTGGCGACTTGTGTACTTCTCAAAGTCCCTTCTCACAATATCTGAATATGCTAATAGCACTTTGTTCACTGTCTGAAAATTTCAAATTTTAATAATTAAATAAATCAATTGCTACATAAGAACATACTTGTGGTTCATATTTTTTTTCAAAATATTTTGACATTCATGAATCCATTCACTATAACAGGAGGAGCTGATTGTGATATTAGATACAATAAAACTACACACATTCAATTGACTGCTTTACATGAAGATCAGAGCTAATTGTGAATCAATAGCTGTTTACTTGACACTTAGACTGGACAATATCCAAGTTTACAGTCATCACAGCCAAAAATAAATAAATGATCTCCCTTACCTTAGCAAATCTCTTCAAGTTTACAGTCATCATTGCCAAACATAATAAATGATCTCCCTTACCTTAGCAAATCTCTCCAAGTTTACAGTCATCATTGCCAAACACAATGAATGCTCTCCCTTACCTTAGCAAATCTCTTCATGTAGTTTTTCACCACTTCAGGATCTGGACATTCAAGTTTTTTGATAACATCAAAACATTGGTTCAGCTGTGTGAAGACATCCACAACTGAGGTAGAGAACAGGGCATGTTCAGAGCTCTTTTGGAACTGGTGGAGTAGAACAATACATTAACATTAGCAGGTACAGTAGTTGTGGGTCACAAGACATCATGTTGTCTTTTATGTTTGTTCATTGCATGTAACAATACCCTTTATCACATTGTCACTTATTTACATTACTTGAATGTCACAAAAATGATCACACTGTTATAAAAGAACTTTAATTAACTATCACACTGCAATATACAAACTGGCAATAATTGAATGAAATAGAAGATCGTAATAAAAAAATATTTGACAGTGAAATAAAAATTCATAAGAGCCCAAGAAATAAAAGTATGTAATTTGGTAAATCTTCACTTTCATTTTGTAAAATATTAGACATTAGTTTATCTATATGAAAAAGAAGAAATGCCTACCCCGTCTTTTCTGTCCCTGTCATAGGCACCGTGGAGATAGTCCATAGACACATCATCATTTTCATTCAGCCATTGCATGACAAAAGGTTCAAACCATCTGAAACATTAAGATGGAATTACAAGAGAAATTTTAAAAAGCCAATCACCCCAGACAGCTCATTTTAAAATCCTTTCACTATGTTATTAAGGACAGCATATTTTAAAAATCTACCGCATACAGCACATTATAAAAGTCCATCCACCAAATGGTAATGGATATTTTAATAATACATTCACACTTCACCAATGTACAGCTTTTGATTTTTGGTAAAAAAGATATCCTAAATTCATCAAGATGAATCATATTTAGATTTAAAATACATACAAAAAGAAAAGTTTATATAAATTGAAAAAAAATAATTAAAGTGTAATATGTTATTTAGTGAATCTTCTTTCTATCTGTCTGAGTTACAAATACTAACCGTGGATACTCAGGAACAGTACCACGGTACTGAGGCACATCGGCAATATATTTTGTATACAGCCACTTCACTTTGAAATGGAGATTCATATATTCAGAACTTTTACATGTCCTTTCTTCTTCATGCTCTGAAAGTTTAAAAAAAAAATTGCATTTTAAATAATAAACTTGAATACTAACTAGAGTAAGTGTTGTAAAAACATTTTAAAAACAAAGCAATTAGGCCTACTTAAACTGTTTACATTTATCAAAATGACTAAGAAAAAAAAACAAATGATGAAGCAATGACGAATAGATTATAATTTACCGTAATAAATCAAAATGAGAGGACTGTAATGTATTTAAAAATAAAAGCACTCACGCTGTAAGGCTATACACAAGTCTTGAGAGAATTGATCCCACATCATGTAGGCACTGACCTGACCTACCACCAACTCTTGTGGAAACCTGCGGAATGTACACTTCATGGTTAGTTCTATTGTTGCTGAATGTGAGAGTTCTATTGTTGCTCAATTCCCTGTTGTACTCAATGTTACAGGTCTGTTATTATTTTATTATAACATTTAGTTCAGGGTGCCCATGGAAAACTTGATTATTAAACGGAGTGACACAGGTTTAGAACCTGAGAATGGTTGTGTTTCATTAGCACCTTGCAAAAGGTACACACAACATATAATTTAGCATAGTGAACTGATCACAAGATATTTCTATAACTTGGAATTTCCAAACCTACTTATTAACCTACTCTATGGTCTACAGTTTCCTAAAAGGTAATTTTGTCTTTTTTCTGTAAAAAAGTGTTTTTTGTAGTATTCCCTAATTTAAAAAACAAAAAGTTGAAATACTTCTATCACTTGATCAGTTTTAAGTTAAATATAGAAAAGTTCACAATGAACTTAACGCTTTGTCTATCCTTGTTTTAAATTAGTTAATCTAAAACACATCTCACAACTTAAAGAAAGAAAAATGTACATGGAAAATCTTGCACTTTTATAAAGGCTAAGAGAACTGAAATGTTCCAGCTAGACAAATTAAACAACAACAACAGTTAGACCAACTAAACAACAACAACAGTTAGACCAACTAAACAACAACAACAGTTAGACCAACTAAACAACAACAACAGTTAGACCAACTAAACTAACACGACAACAGTTAGACCAACTAAACTAACACAACAACAGTTAGACCAACTAGACTAAAACAACAACAGCTAGACCAACTAAACAACAACAGATAACGTCCTCACTGGTTCAACACAGTTGTGTAGCTATTTCTATCTTCCTCTATCACAGATACTATAAGAGCAATCAGCTTGTGCCAGAAGTGCAGACTCTTGCCGCTTGGTCCCTCCTGGTCCGCAGCCATCTGTTCATTGGGGTCAGTCTGGAACTCCCTGTTGTAAAGCTCTGAGCAGTTGTCAAACAAAAACTTATAAGTGGATTTAATGCAAGCGATGACACAGTCTTTTACAACTGTGCCAGCTCGCGGCGGGCTGGTGAGCTCTTGGACCTGGAACAAAAGGTTAGAGAAAAAAAATACAGATATTTATTTGCTTTAACTCAATTTTTCTTGCCACGCAGAGTGGCGTCAACAAAATCTCAGTCACAAATCACTTGCTGTAGGTGGAGTTGTGTACCAAGTTGAAACATTGGTTTGTTTAAAACTAAAATACAATGTTTTAGTTCAGGGGAAGAGACACTTACCTTAAACCTATGTTGATCCCAGTAAACATTCAGCAACTTACCTTAAACCTACGTTGATCCCCCTTACAAACATTTAGCAACTTACCTTAAACTTACGTTGATCCCAGCAAACATTTAGCAACTTACCTTAAACCTACGTTGATCCCAATAAACATGTAGCAACTTACCTTAAACCTATGTTGATTTCAATAAACATTTAGCAACTTACCTTAAACCTATGTTGATCCCCCTTACAAACATTTAGCAACTTACCTTAAACTTACGTTGATCCCAATAAACATGTAGCAACTTACCTTAAACCTACGTTGATCCCAATAAACATGTAGCAACTTACCTTAAACCTATGTTGATCCCCCTTACAAACATTTAGCAACTTACCTTCATTCGAAAGAAAGTGATGCTAGTCAACAAGTCAACAGTAGATTTTAGATCTTTCATCCTGCCAGGGTCTGACGCTGGGAAATTATTCTAGACAAAAAAACATGGAATTACTTAAAGCTGGATGGAAACCAATTCATAACATTTCATCTAGCAAGTAGATTGATCAGAACTTCAACATCTCAAAACAAGTAAGTTAATTTACTCACCCTGTACATAGACAAATCAATGCGTAAAGAATTATGAAGCTGATCTAAGAGCTTCACAAATTTCTCTTTCTGTAACAAAAAAAAATGAAGAAAATAAACGTACACTAATCAAAATGGAAAATTAAGCATTGAAGGACGGCATTATGTGCAGCATCCTGTTAAAAAGGAGATCATTTTGTTTGGCATGTTATTAATTTCTTTTAAAGTAAATTGACATATAATTTGTCAGGAAATAATAGCGGTAATTTATAATGACAATGTTGTTCTCCACTCTCTCCATTAGAATTTTAGAGAAAAAATGGCCAAAATTTTCCTAAGTGTTAGCTGGGTGTGTGAAATGAGTTCACTGTGAGGCATGAAAGCAGTTATGCCTGGTCAGATTAATGGGGGCTTGGTCATTAGAAATTTGAAGTAAAAATAAATTTAAATTATCTAAAAATTACTTCCTACAAAACACCTTGTAATTAGATAAAACATATAGGTCATTTACATTCATTCAGATTTTGGGTTTGAAAAAAAATGTATTTTAATATATTTAGTGTTATTTAAAAAACATTTTTAGAAGTTATATTTTTAATGCAAAGTTCTTTTGTTACCAGACTAGTGTTGAAGAACTGTATGGCAAAAGTTTGTGTACAGCAATACAGATACTTTGACTTTCCAATATGATCTACTTAGTGAAATAACAAAATGACAACATTGACAAGACAGATGGAACAAGTTTTCATTAGAAACTGACCACAGAATGGTTTTAAAAAAAGTAAAAAAAAAAACCCCTCCTAAAATGATACAAAAAATGTGATTTGAACAAATTCCTAAAATGATACAAAAAATGTGATTAAAACTGATAACCTGAATGAAGAAAAAAGAAATACAAACAGACCTCAAGACAGATATACAAAACAGATTACAATGACCCCAGAAGAATAAAAATGTGATTAAAATGGAGTGTAGGCAGTAAGTGATAAAAACTGACCCCAAAGTTGGATGCTGCAAATCTGTCGCTGGCAGAGACAGCAGTGGTAGCTGCAGTGTGAGCGTAGAAGGCATTAATGTTGGCGAGGAGGGTACTCATCAGTGCTGGCACCCCAGCACACATGTACTTACATGACAGGCAGGAGAAGTGACTGGCAAAGGGAAATAATAAAAAAGGGAAATAATATGTGGTCAATGTTCAATAACAGTATGGCAGAACAGCTATCACATTTTGTCAAAGATAACACATACAAAAAATAAACCGGGAGTGATCTCCCCAAAACTTTCTCGAATATTCTTATATAAAATAACAGGGGATGGGAACTCGGGCTATAGACATGATTTTTAATCCATTTTAAATACTTAAAGTTTTAAAAATAGAATAAAATCTCGTAGACAAAAGAATTGCACACCAAGTGAACGCCAAATAAAAAAGTGCATAATAGTGCGCAATATTATTAGTACTTTAAAAATTTACATTAGTTTTTTGAGAAATCTGAAGTAGCGTAAATTACACTTCCGGTCAACGGAAAGTACTCAAAATTTAACAGAAGGTAGAGAATTAGATCTTTTACTTACATGTGAAATTTCATTTATCTATCTGAAATAGTACTCAAGTTATAGGCTTTTGAAAAATTCAAAGTAGAAAAAGTACCACTTCCGGTTATCGGAAATCGCTCAAAAGTTGATACGGATCTACGATTTTGATAAAATACTTATATATGAAATTTCATCAACCTAGCTGTAACGGTACTCAAGTAATCGTGTTTACACACGGACAGACACACACACACACAGACATACGGACAAGATTGCAAAATTATGTTTTTCCGTATCAGTGAGGTGTAAAACGTCGAAATTTGTAAAAATCTTTTTTTTCTTTTTTGCACGATTACAATACTTTCTCTATACTTCGTATATACGAGAAAGTAAAAATGCATTAGCTCAGTGGTTGAATAAATATTTAAAGCAATTTTGCTGAACCATTTTATAATTATGTGTAACTAAATGATATTAGACCCGGATCAAAATGTACAAAATAAGTGCTGTGTTATATTGAGGAAACTATTTAAAAAAATACGTTAAGTAAATACGTTAAGTAAATGTTACTAGATCTAGACCTAAATCTAAATGTACAAATAGGCGCTGTGTTATTTAGAGGAAAGATTAAATTAGATATTATTCTTGCCCAGATACCTAATTAAAAAAAACTTATTCATAGTAAATGTTACTACACCTAAATGTATAAAGTGCTAAGTTACTTAGAGTCAAGATTAAAGTAGAAGATTTTATTCATTCTGTGCTACCTATGCCACTAACTTAAGCTGGTGAATATCTTACGTCATGGCCTGGTATATAGACTCTATACCATATCTCATGGCAAACTCATCTACGACCTCTTGTCCTGGCTCATCAAAGTAAACTTTCCACGACTCGTCAGTCTAGACAAGAAACATCCACAATTAATTCATATCAAACGTATTTCCTTGCACAGCAACACTACAGTATAACACTACAGTAGTTAAAATTATAAATTTTGCAAAGTTAAAACTACATATTAATTAGGAATGAAATTTTATTTTATTTTCACACATCAATACAACATTTAAGACGGATCATTAATACATGGCAGGACATATACAAGAATTAGTGTGTGCTAGCAGCACTGCTATAGGACATTTTTTGTGCTAGTGGCAGTACTGTAGGACATATACAAGAATATATCTGTGTAAATTACCTACTTTGACAATACTAGCCGTAACAATATCAACATTAAAAAAAAATCTAGATACTACACTATACTGCCCTGCCTATGTTTATAAGAACTTTAAGGCACATAAAATTATCACAGTCACTTTTAGTGGAGAGGCTGTGTATCTAGGTTTAGATAACAACATCACCACATAGAGTCCCTATACGCCACCCTTCCTACAAACAACATACAACATCAACAACCACTGTGTATCAAGTCTGTGCTAAGTGAATTCTAATTTTAAAAAAAAAACCACAACCAGTCCATGTTACCCAAGCTTCCACAAGGAAAACATCAAATAACAAAAATGGTGTTTACTCTGACCCCTTTGGCGTTGGGCAACTTGACCTCTCCAGCTGCTTGCTCACATAAATAATGAAAGAGGTTCTGTAAGGGAAACAAGAAAATTGTTCACATAAATGATGAAAGAGGTTCTGTAGGGGAAACAAGAAAATTGTTCACATAATGAAATTCTGTAGGAGAAAGGGGTCATCCATAAATGACGTCACACTCATAGGGGGAGGGGGGGTCCGTAATTTTGTGACAATGTGTGATGAGGGGGAGGGGGGGGGGGGGGGTTCAGATGTTGCGACGTTACACTTTTGCATTATAAAAAAGCAATGTTAGAAAACTAATTGTAGATGTTATTTCGCATTTTAGATAACTGTTTTAATAAATTGTAATAGTTTAGACAAGATTTTAGAAAAATATCGATGTTTTAAAAAAATTCAACTGCAATTTTGAGGGGGGTTGTAGATTAAGGTGTGATGTCATTTTAGGGGGGGGGGGGGGTCTGGCTTTTTATGACAACGTGTGCGGAGGGGATGGGGGGAGGTAAAAATCGTCAAAAAAAGCGTGACGTCATTTATGGATGACCCCAAACAAGAAAAATTGTTCACATAAATAATGAAAGAGATTCTGTAGGAGAAACAAGAAAAATTGTTCATATAAATAATGAAAGAGGTTCTGTATGAAAAACAACAACATTGTTCACATAAATAATGAAAGAGGTTCTGTATGAAAAACAACAACATTGTTCACATAAATAATGAAAGAGGTTCTGTATGAAAAACAACATTGTTC
The DNA here is from genome assembly GCF_028476545.2 of Physella acuta. Taxonomy (NCBI): domain Eukaryota; kingdom Metazoa; phylum Mollusca; class Gastropoda; family Physidae; genus Physella; species Physella acuta. The sequence continues at coordinate 142,708 of NW_026732813.1, forward strand.
ACATAAATAATGAAAGAGGTTCTGTAGGAAAAACAATAAACAATCTGTTACATTGAGGTTTAACATTATTTCATGACTTTCAATACACATACCATCTTTTCATGAGTATAATCTCATTATATAACTTTCAAAGGGCATAACATAATCTCATTATATAACTTTCAAGGGGCATAACATAATCTCATTACAAAGCTTTAAAGAGCAATACATTTTATTTTACACAACTGACATCAAAGTTACACAGAAGGCTGTTTACACAAAACAAAAACCTTTTTGAAATATTTGGAATATGTACTAGAATAATTTTTTATCAAACCGAAGATTAATGGTTTTGTTTTTGTAAAAATCAAAGCTAGACAGATGAAGTATTAAACTCAAAGTTAGACAGATGAAGTAATACACTCAAAGTTAGACAGATGAAGTAATACACTCAAAGTTAGACAGATGAAGTAATACACTCAAAGTTAGACAGATGAAGTAATACACTCAAAGTTAGACAGATGAAGTAATACACTCAATGTTAGACAGGTGAAGTAATACACTCAAAGTTAGACAGATGAAGTAATACACTCAAAGTTAGACAGATGAAGTAATACACTCAAAGTTAGACAGATGAAGTAATACACTCAAAGTTAGACAGATGAAGTAATACTTTCAAAGTTAGACAGATGAAGTAATACACTCAATGTTAGACAGATGAAGTAATATACACAATGTAAGACAGACAAAGTAATACAATCAATGTTAGACAGATGAAGTAATACACTCAATGTAAGACAGATAAAGTAATACACTCAATGTTAGACAGATGAAGTAATACACTCAATGTTAGACAGATGAAGTAATACACCCAATGAACTGACCTCATGTAAACATGTGTACTGCACATGATAGGGAGCCACCTTTTCCTCCCCCTTGATTTCTACACTGATGTGTAGCCTAATAGCACCAGAAACAGCAGATTTATCTGTTCGCTTCTCTGTATACAAAAGGAAATTAGCATGTTCAGTTTGAACATTAAAAAACAAAATGGTTCGTATACAATTTGGGAACAGGACATTAAATACCCCTTACTAAAACAAAATGGAGTAGTAGGCCTAACTAATTCCCCATACATTTCAAACTGACCCTTATCCTATTCGTAACACTAAACCTAACTTAAATAATGTTAGAGTTAGGATTAGGGTTAATGTTAGTCTTAGGGATAGGAAATATCAGTTCGGAATTAATTTTATATATATCTTCCTGTTACACTGCTTAGCGATGTATTAAATTTTATTTATAGAAGGGCAATCATCTGTGCCAGGGTGAAAATTAATGGAAGGGGGGGGGGGGTTGATGATAATGACCAGAGGGGTGTAATTGATGGGGAAAAATATTCTAGTATTGTATAATGAGTATAGAAAATAAAAACAGTGACAGGCATTAAATTCTTGTTCATTTCATTCATAAAAAAACAGTTGATATACAATGATGAGTACTGCACCACAGATACTGACCTAAGCTGTACCACACGTCCATTTCACCCGAAAGAGTTCTGACCTCAATTATTGTCTGCCCAAGAAAGTCATCAGATTCTCTGGTCAGTTTCTGTCTGAGCTTGGACTTGAGGTCATTGTCCTCATCCCTGGCATGCAACAAACAAACATAAGATGGGGAGGGGATCCTTTTTCATTCATTATTTAGTTCTATTTTAGGGGAGGGGATCCTTTTTCATTCATTATTTAGCTCTATTTTATTGGGGCGATTTATTCTTTCTAGTTAAGCAAAGATAAAATGTGCAAATAAACAAGTTAGATTAGCTCACCATACTCGAACTTTGATTCTGTCTGAAGAATTGTGACATTCACTGAAACAAGTAAAAAAATCTTTGCAGATAATGTCTACAATTGAAATGGAGAAAAGTTTATACTTAAGAAAAGAGTATTTCTGTACATAGAATCTGTAAAGAATACATAATTTTAATATGATTTCGTTATGTCCTTTGTGTTAAAAATGAATACACCACTAGCCACTAATGTAACATTTTAAAAAATAACAGCACAGACAAAAAATTATTCTATTATCTAATAGCTAAAAGTAAACCAGTGGCATGAATGAAACAAATCAAACAATAAGACAACAATACAGATGTGTTTACTAACAAATAAAATTTCTCATTCCACTCTGGGTTGAGATCTTGAGGCACTGTCTTGGTTCTCTTTTTGACTTTTCCCACTTGAACTGTCACATAAGGATCACTTGTACCAGTCTTATCCTTGCCAGTCAACCCCTGGGCCGAAATCACTGTCATTATAACATTGAAATGATGAGCAAAAACTCACGTTCAATCAGTAAAAACAACACACATTTATTTCAATATGTAGAGGAATTTATATTTATTCAAGGTTTCATCTTAATTACAATCATAATTAATCATTTAATTTGTGTATGGAAAGTAGATTAAATTATGTGTTAACAGAGGACTTTAAAAAATCGTATTAAAATATGTAAAATAAGTTTTGCATAACAGATGCTAATCAGCCTTGATGCCTTTTATCAGCTTACACAAGGAGATTATCAACACCTTGTTCAAGTTGGGTTGTATTTATTAATATTTTTTTTTGTTAAAAAAGTTAAAGTTGAGGGTCAAAAATTAAAACCTGAGAGATGAAATGAACTCAAGTTTGAAGATATCCAGTTTCATGAAAACAAGTTTTATAAAAAAAGGCAACTACACTAAATCCCAGTGCGTATTTGAACAACATGTTATTAACTTAAGCAAAAAGCAAATGCAACACATATTACATTACATGAACAACAACAACCAATATAAAGAATGAGAAAAAGAAAATATTTTTTTTAGAAAACATTGAATTTCAGAAGAAACCAAGTCCTTTCATTCTGCTCTATCTGAAATGGAGCTTTATAAAAAACCTAACTTTGTAAAAAAAATTGTGGTAGTTCTTTGTTCAACATGTATTGTTACAATGTTACACTATTATATGTTGTTTCAGTTTGATGGTAAATTTAATCACTTAATCAATATTCTTGTTTTGAAACTTAAATTTAATTTTTATAAACAAATTTTCAAAGTACTTTTAAACATAAACAGTAATTGTTTGTTTTTGGCATAAAACATAACCTAACGGTAATGAAAATTGAAAAAAATAATCAAAGCAACAAAAAACACCAAATACATCTCATGCAGGGTTATAACCGATGAGGTGTGAGCGAGACTAAAGATAGAAAAGTAAAGCATGCTTGTTAGAAGGATCTAAAATACCTTGGATACAGATGCGAGCTGACCACTTGGAGGTGCCATCAAGCACCATCTGCTGAGCAGCCTTCAAGTGACCATGGTGGGACATGGTGTCCACCCCAAAGACCCGTCTGCCAAGAGCACAAACAACATATACCATGTAACAACATACAGAGGTAACAGGGGGTGAAACTACAACATATACCATGTAACAACATACAGAGGTAACAGAAGGTGAAACTACAACATATAGAGGTAACAGTGGGTGAAACAACAACATACAGAGGTAACAGTGGGTGAAACTACAACATATACCATGTAACAACATACAGAGGTAACAGTAGGTGAAACTACAACATACAGAGGTAACAGTAGGTGAAACTACAACATATAGAGGTAACAGTGGGTGAAACTACGACACATACCATGTCACATAACAGAGAGGTAACAATAGGTAAAACAAAGACACCACAAGTCCACTGTATCTTAGGTCTAACAGAGCTGGCTGACTCTAACAGTGACATATGGTCTTAAGCAAAGAAACATCAAGCTACATGCTCTTTAGAGTTGGATCAGAAAAACATTTCTATTTTTTAAAGTCTAAAAATTTTATTTAAAACTTGTGTTGTTAAAAAATACAAACTGTTAAAACACTATTACCTTGATAATTTTATATTCTAAATATTAGTTTTCTATTTAAAAATCACTTTTTGATTTATTAAATAATTTTGCAATGCAAAGATAAAATTTTGCAGTCCATTTGATTCATAAGCAATTTTTTATCAATTATTCAGTGTTTCAAGAGATAGATTTAATTCTGACTTGCTAAACCAAATGTGTTATAAATTATTTCCAAATTAGTCAAAATATATTAGGTTTCTATAAACATAGACATAAGGTACATTTATTTGCAATATTGAATGTTCAAACATAAAATGTGTTTCTATTTTGTTATTTCTGAGCTTAGGCTAAAAATGTATAATTAAGGAATGGGTAAATTAATCAACATTTTATGTTATGTTATGTAAAAGTTTTCATTGCACTATTTGGCTTGTTATATTTCATATTTATTTACAGCTTAATTCAAATAAATAAAGTATGCTTTAAAAGATTTTAAAAAAGATTTAATTTGTTGATAAAAAAAACTACCCATAATTTGAATTGGTGCTAAGTCTTATTGCCACAATGAAACCCCAAAATTTCAGTGCATTTTCAAAGTAATTGCTCAAAATTCTACAAGCTGAAGATGAAATGTAACTGGTTAACAAATCTTCTACCACCTCATGATAATAACAAAGTAAAAAGAAATGGTGTATAAAACTGATGGATTTATTTGTTAGTGCTTTTAATGAATAAAAAAAAATTATTAAAATATGAAAGAACTCTCCAGTGTCAGAAAATAAAAGATGTAGTTGCTAGTGTATATATTAAAAAAAAAAGAAGTATCACTCTCCAATGACTGGAAGTACAACCTGATATGACAGTACAGGACCTGTCAAGTGAGAAATGTTTCAACCTTCTTAGTCTGAAAGACACATTGTCTCTAAAGTATTCCAACAGAAAACACAGAAAGAAGCAAGGATAGCAAATGGGATATATCTTAAATAACTAATAAGCATACACACATACTGTATATATATATATATATATATATATATATATATATATATATATATATATATATATATATATATATATATATTACAGAATTCAATATGTAATATTATAGTGAGATTAAATCGGGTGACACAGGGAAAACATCCAATAGTAAATAATACGCATAAAGACAATATTGAACATTGAAGTTGAACAGTGGCAGTGCTGGTAGAATGCTTTTTGCATAGGGTGTGGTCCTGTAGGCTCACCAGTTATGGCTATTTTAGCTGACCATTTGGATGTGCCGTCCAGTACACTTTGTTTGACAGCTTTCATGTGACCGGAATGTGATTTTTTATCTACTCCAAAAACTTGTCTGGGCAGCAGGAATGTTCACACAAAAACAGGTTAGCAGCTAAAGACTTTTATCACAGAACATTCAAGACAAACCTTGCTATCTCTTTAATGATTGGTATATTTATTTTAATTAATTTTTTTTAAATTTAAAATTTGCACTTGTTTTAACTTTTCTTTAACTTTATAAATAATTTGTAAAAAAGCAGCAATTTTGAAAAAAAAAAACAACCCTAAAAGACAACCAACTTGTAAGTAAAAACAGCTTATTATAATATTTTTGAAAGCTAAATTCCTTCGCTGACTTGTATTTTTTTTATTAGAACGTCATGTTATTTTAAATTAGGCTAAGAAATCAACAGCTGAAGATGTAGGCATCATTTAACTAGATAATATTTTTCAAAAATTAAACTGACCCATTCATAAAATTTAACATAACCACATTACACAACAAGTTAATTATAATGCTTACCTAATCATTTCAAATATTTCTGGCTTATTTTTCTCCCGTATTTTCATGCGTTCTTTCATAGCCATAATAATGTTGTGCGCTTTATCATCAGCACCATGCTTTGAGCTTTTCTCTGCGGCTCCTACAAAAAGCCATTCACATTTATATTAGTTAAATATGTCTATCACTATAATACTGTGGGGCACTTATTGCAGAGGCGTAGTGACCCTTCCCGGCGCCCGGGGACAAACTTTCGATTTGCACCCCCCCGCTCGAACTATCGATTTGCACCCCCGTCAAACTTTTCATTTGCACCCCCCCCCCCCTCAAACTTTCGATTTGCACCCCCTCAAACTTTCATTTTGGCGCCCTCCCCCTTAGTCCGGCAACCGGGGACATAAGTCCCCCCCCCCCCCCGGCTAGGCCTCTGCACTTATGTAAATAATATTCAACACTGTAATCTTCAAAATGAAAACAAAATACTACCATGATAAAATGTAAGTATGAATTTTAATATTAAAAAAAGGCAGAGTTTTAAAGTAAAATAAAATTAGTAGAACTTACTTTGTAAACAATCAGCATTGAGTAAGTCTTTACATTTCTCGTGACATTTGACCCCACACTCTGTACACCGCACCCCCTGCCGAGCTAAGCCCCATAAAAGACCTTCACACTCAAAACAGTATGTTGGTGATGTGGCTGACCACACCACAAAGTTGTGTGGAGTTGTGGATGAGATGGGGTAGATGAGGGCTTGTAATGTTTTCTTGTAGACATGCATTTTCTAGAGAAATAGATGCAATTATAGTGACAGCCCATGTTGAAAAGTCTCTGTTGTTTTTTTAAAAAAGGCATTGTCAATTACTTTTAGTCATTGCAGATATTGTTTCTACACAAAGTGTATAACTAATTACCTCTACAGCTCTAAAAGGACATTTCTTTGGGGTCTTTTAAAAAATTTTTTTTTTATTTCTAATACTCTGATTGGAAAGAATATTATTTTCAGCCAAATACAAAACAAAATTTTTTAAAGTTATATATATATATATATATATATATATATATATATATATATATATATATATATATATATATATATATTAGCAAATAAAAAATGCTATGATGTATATTCTAGTCTTGTATTGTTACCCTTTCTAACCTGGGTGTCTAAGAGCAGATGAAGTAGATTTCATCTGTTTCTGTGACCTCACCATATAAAGGGGTAATGTGGTCAGCACTATGCTCAAGAGCTTTGCTTTTCATAATGTGAATCAGGTGCCCAAAGAGAGCTGGATGGACTCAAATACATAACTCCAGATAGCCATGTGCTCTACCACAGAGTCCCATTCTTACTTATACACTTAGTTAAAATAAACCACCATTAAAAAAATTGGAAACATCTCTGCTGATAATTACACCACATTTAAGAAGAATTCAAGTTCCAGAAGGTGCGTATCTGGCAACCTACCAATTCCTCATCATTTAAAGACTGTCTTGCCACCATGGCAGATGAGACGCCAGCATTTCTTTTAGCTGCTAAACTCTGCAACAAACATGTAAAATTTTTGTATTGAATAGAACAGACAAAAACTTAATAATTTAATACTATCATTGATATAAATATGGACATCCAAATAAAATAAAATCAATGAAAAAATGGCCATTGAGGTGTTATTGATTTTCCTGTGAAAAAAAAATCTTTTGGAGTGATAACAAAGCTAAATTAATGCAATAAGAAGTTATTCTTTTAGATAGCAAACTTTTCTTTTATTTAACATTTAAGTGAAATCATTTTCACCAAATAATAGAAAGTCAATAGAAGAGGGAGCATGGTAATAATCTGTTTTAATTGGCTTATTAAAAGGGGGTGGGGAAATTTTTGTATGTAGCTGAGCTTAAGACAACACACAAGTAAACAGAAAAACAATCTAGAGAAAAAAAAAACATGCTAAGAAAAACAGAACTAGAAAGTTTGAAAAAATAAAACAGACACGAGAGTAACAGGTCCAAAATAGAAAGAGAGTGACTAGATAAAGCTCAACTAATGGATGAGCCCCAGGCAATTTGTCTAATAGCCAGGGGCCAGTCTTTGATAAATAGGGGGATAAAAGAACATTTCTCTTTAACATACTGTATTTCATGAAAGAAGCTTTCTCAAATCTACTATCTGTTAAGGAAACATATATATTTCAAACAGATAAAAGAAGTATATATTTTGTAATTGTTAAAAAAATATAATTCTATATTCTTCAATAATGTTATGCAACCTTTTTGTTGATGGTATAAGAGTTACTAGATAAAAATGTTCTTATAGTAAAATCTTTGCGAAGTAAAAAATAAGTTTTAATACAAATCATTACAAATTTTGTTCTAAGATTTAAAACAAGATACTTAAGTTTTTCTTTTCCCGCTGCATATTTTAAAAGAAATTTATCCCCTTGTATAAATTACAATTTTTATTTACTTTGCCAAGAAAGTAACAATTAAAAAAAAAATCCAAACACACTTTATTATTTATTGTCTTTGATCAGTGAATTAATTTAAATAAAAATCTTTCAGATGGCATGTAATTAGTGTAATGAATGAAGACAACAATCATACACAGATGGAGCCAGCAACAAAGGTTAGAAAAATCAGACAACATTTATCATGGGAACTCAACACACTTGTGACAATCATTATAAATCAAGCACTAATTAAGTATGGCAATCAAGAAGTCATTCTTCTAGTGGGCTAGCATCAGTACAATGTTTAGATCTACACACTATACCTGATATTATGTTTACTAATTAAGTTAGCAATCAAGAAGTCATTCTTCTAGTGAGCTAGTAACAGTACAATGTTTAGATCTACACACTGTACCTGATATCATGTCTACTAATTAAGTTAGCAATCAAGAAGTCATTCTTCTAGTGTGCTAGCAACAGTACAATGTTTAGATCTAAACACTGTACCTGATATCATGTCTACTAATTGAGTTAGCAATCAAGAAGTCATTCTTCTAGTGGGCTAGCAACAGTAGAATGTTTAGATCTACACACTGTACCTGATATCATGTCTACTAATTGAGTTAGCAATCAAGAAGTCATTCTTCTAGTGGGCTAGCAACAGTAGAATGTTTAGATCTACACACTGTACCTGATATCATGTCTACTAATTGAGTTAGCAATCAAGAAGTCATTCTTCTAGTGGGCTAGCAACAGTACAATGTTTAGATCTACACACTGTACCTGATATCATGTCTACTGAAACTATCATGTTTCTATCAAATAAATTAGTCTATAAGGAATAATAGGAGCTTTATCAACAACTATAACATACATTTGCTTTACCATCAACTTTCTATTGAGTAAAGAGTGAATGGGATGTTTATGAAGAAACTGCTTAGATCTACTGACAACAGCTAAAAATCTACACACTTTACTTAATCTGGCTTTCATTTAAGTAACAAGGCTCTGAAAATTGTATAATTTAAATCACTAAAATTAGTTATTTTCTTATAGAGATCTACACATGCTGTGAAAAATGTTAATTTTCAAAGAAATGTTAGCGCAAATACTAACTCTACACTAAAAAATCAACTTTAAAAAATAATGAGAAATGTATTCCCAGATAGCTTAGTTTTAACATTAAAGCTACTTCACATTACATATTAAAATAAATAGTGGGCATTTCATTTTACTACAGTAGGCCTATATAACATCAGCCTCAACATTCATTTAGAAAATAAAACTCAATTTGAGAAAAATCAGATTTTCCTTGTCAACCTTTCCTTAAATAGAAAACAAATAGAGAAAGGCATGCATATCCATCATTACACCTACGCAGAATTATCTTTTTTTTTCCCAAGTTGAGAAACTAGGTTTATTTGCTTTATTTCCAGCGTGTGCCTGTGTTATTTCCTTTTTAAACTTTTACACCAGTAACAAGTGCAATAACAGGCCTACAAAGGAACATCTTCAGGGTGAGGCTAATTTCTGGGAAACAATTTATGGCACGTTAAATTTGTTTTTTTAAACTTGCTCATGCCAAAGTTGTCAAAACACCCACTGGTGGGATACAGAGATTTAGGTCTAGCTCTGGTAAAAAATGTACGAAAAAAACAACAATTAGCCCTAGCTACAAGCAACGCCGGAAGTCACGTAATGCTTCAAGAAATGTCTGACGTAATGAAAGATGGAGGAGACAACACCTTTCGCCCACATTTTTGGTGGGAAGCATCATTATTAGTTTCCCAATTCCCTGGTAACCAGAGTTCTTTCCCTTCTCCATTGAAATAAGGGTCTCAATCATTGTCGTCTGTGTTGTTAACAGTAGTTTGACTAACGCCTTACTCTTCCCGCCCAACCGTTTAAAAATCGTGAGCTGTTTTCGTCAACAACCCTGCTACAGTACAGCATTCGCTAGTTGACTACACTGAATTGTGCAATCTCGAAAAAGAACTTTTATTCTCGAGAACAGGAGAATCAGTTTTCTTCGTTCAATTGAATTAACGCTGCTCACAGAACATGTTCACGGACTTGATAAAATCGACGGTACACTAAAAAGTAAATCACCATAAAGACAACTGGAAGAATCTGATCACGTCCGTCTACAGACGCCACTGTCCTGCATATTAGCCCACTTGGACACTAATTTTTAAGGGCTATAGGCCTGTCTGTGTTCATGCTAATTTGATACATATTATGTTATCTGGTTGCTTTCATTGTGTAAACTGTATAGACCATCACATACCTTTAATAGTTTACATCACTTAAAGCAGAAACGTATAGGCCTTCAATGAAGGTTATTGGAAGACAATACTATAAAGAAAAAAACAACAACAACGCATCAAGCATTACTTCCTTAATGCTTGTTGATATTTTCCTAACTCCCCCTATTCCACACAAGTAAACAATCCTATCTGATTTCTGTCTTGCTGATTCTGCCCCAGGCGCATGCTTTTTAAAATATCCTTTAATCTATCGCCTTGCTACCAAGTTCTTATACAAGCAGAGTTCATTGAGGATTTTTTTAACGCGCTCTCTAAGTTAACACTACACTTGTGGATGAGATTTAACGTGACCATGGGTGTGATTTAACATGACCATGGATGTGATTTAAAATGACCATGGGTGTAATTTAACGTGCATGTATCGGTCAACAGCCTGCACTATAGCGAGTGAGTCGTGTCAAGGATGGGGGAGACAGGGAGACAACTCTATTCCATCTGAACAGATCGTGTTGAGCTAGCCGTACAATACACACGTGTTAAAAATCTATAGGCTATTAGTAACATATTGTTAGGCTTGAACGAGGTATCGATGGACTGTTCTGATTACACTGATGGAGACTGACAGACGCAGTTGTGGGCTTGTGGAAACATCGGGGTTGTTTGATCTACAATACAGGCTCAACTAGATGCACTGTAGAATGTACATTGTCGCTATTTACATGTGATCTATAAGTTTATACAGTGACCTAGACGTTGTCGCTATTTACATGTGATCTTTGTTTGTACAGTGGTCTAGAGTCTAGACATTGTCGCTATTTACATTTGATGTGGGCAGTTTGTACAGTGGTCTAAATATTGTCGCTATTTACATTTGATGTGGGCAGTTTGTACAGTGGTCTAAAGATTGTCGCTATTTACATTTGATGTGGGCAGTTTGTACAGTGGTCTAAAGATTGTCGCTATTTAATCAGATCGGAGTTTAGCAACTTGTAAAGAGTTAAAGAACATTTGTATTCAAGTTTAATTTACAAGTAAATACAACTAAAAACATTTTTTTTGTTGTTGTTAGGAAAGTACATGCGATAACTAGACTAGAAAGTGCAAGTAAGAATTAATTTAGACTACGTGGTTCTTTACGGTAATGGAAGGAAAGCCACGTATACTGTACCAACATTGGTTTTTTTTTGTTACCCAACTAGAGCGGTCACTAAAGTTAATGGAAGAATAAGGCACGTCAGCTGATTGATTTTAATGATCGATTTAATTCAATACTGATAAAATAACCAGGATTCATTTCAACATAACAGGTTTTTATATTTTTTAATATATGCCATCTCTCGTTGAAATGCAATAAAAGATATCTATACGCCTACGTAGACGTATTAGTAATTGAAAAAAACATGAAACTGGCTTTCTAAATGTCATCTCATTAGACGAAGTAAAACTGCTATGAACTGAAAACAGTTACAGCAAATGTCATTATCTATGATGAAGAATACTCCCGAGATGCATTATTATGTCTAACAATTCAGTAAAAAAAACATGCAAAAATGTAATCTAATGTGAAGAAAATAATACGCTAACATCAATTAATTCTTATCACTATCTAAATTCCTAACCCTAGAGAACTAAGCTATTCATAATCTGTGTAAAGAAAATAGTAAAAAAAAAATACATATCGAGCGATAAGGGAGATAATTAAAGGAGATAAATGAAGGAAAAAAACATCGAGAAAGATGGAGACAAGAGCATCACATCTATTAATAGTTACTCATGTTTGATAGGTAGCAAATATACCTTCATCACCTGTGAGAGAAGGGGGCAAAATGGAGACATGTGTTAGGAGCCAATATGAAGCCAATTTAAAGATTAATGTCTGAGGCTAAACCCTATTCAACCTTAACATCCTGGACATCTTTGTTATTTAAAAGTCACTACTAAAACGTTGCACACTTTAAACTTACTGACGGTTATTTTTTAAACCTGTAAAAAAAAACTAGCGTAAATCCATACCAGTAAACTATTGATTCAGGACTATTAACTCACAGTTAGCTAATGATTCACTATTCGAAGCTCACTATTAGTTTATAATTCATGAAAGTTAGTCCAGTTTTAGTATAAAATTCACTAATGTTGGCCCACATTGATGGTTTATTACTGTTAGCCATAGTGTATACATTATTTAAATCACAGCCGTTAACAATAGGACCCCAATACTCTTACAATTTTATTTTCAGTTTCAATGGATATGTTTATACTTTCAAGTAATTTTCCTTAGATCATTTTCCCCAAATTACAAAGTTAATTAACACCAGAAATATTTGAATTTATAAAAATTGTTGATCAATTAAAAATACCGAACGACAAAGTTAGTAGTTAATACTTTTTTACATTATAAAAAAAGCAGGTGAAGTAGAGCATACCCAATCTGAGAACCCTTGACGTGGTTAGGCACCTTAATTCTACAATCGATCTATGACCTAACATTGACAACACAACTTTTAAAACCTTCAAGTATGGTATAGATTTATTGACAGGATATGTTGGCCAGGTCTAAAAATACATTTCCATTTACTCTAATTACAACGTGGTTTCCAATATTGTTACCTTCAAATCTCAAAACTGAATATAAATTTAATGACAAGGCGAGCTAATTAGCTTAATGTCTCATAATATTTAAAATAAACTTAAAATAACTAGAAATCTGTCATTATTACATAGAAAATATTAGTAATTTGGTAACATTATTTTCCCTAAACGGGCTTATTCCACTTGTAGAGGCTATAATACTTATTACGTTACACAAATCATTAGCTATGAATGTGATTTTCTCATGGAACAACCATCTCAATAATAAGGAAAAATAAATACATGTTTTAATGTAAGAATATTATAGTATACATTTATTATATTTATACAAATCTGGGGTTAGTACACTTAAGCATAATGGGGCGATCACTATACAATTAACAACGGCTTTCAAATACATAGAGTAAATAAAACTTGACCATGTATGGGCGTTGGTATATTTAACATAAGGGGACGGGGAACATACTAAATGGTACAACCCACAGCCTTGGAAATCAGATATTGTTTAGAAGGTTAAATAGAAAACTAGCACAGGGTCCAACGAGACGGAATTAAAAAAGTAAAAAAACTGTTTAGTTGGGTTGGTGTATTGATTAAAAGAGAAGTTCAATACTATAGAAATAATTATGTTTGGTTGAAAAATTGAGCAGTTTTACAAAATCGGAATAAGGAAACGAATGGAATCTTTAAGGGAATGAAAAGACGAGCGTGGGACCCTGGGCTAAGGTAGCCAATGAGCTAGCGTTAAGTTGATTAGCCGTGGAGTCAAGTGACGAAACAGACATTGATGGGTTAGAGACAAAAGCCTGAGAGAGGGTATCAAAGCTTACCAAATCACTAACGAGGGGGATGCTCTTCCGTCTGGGCTTGATTTCCGGCATGCTGTCTATACTGGTGTAGAAGGGGTTGTACTGTGGGGGTCTGGAGATAGAAACAGGGAGGTTATCAGGGTTGGGTTCTATAGATCATACCACGGAAAGACTGGTCGGCAGTAACAATGGTTTAAAAAGTTAAATGTAGTGTTGACGAAATACAGCCTAGTATACAATGGTTTTAAAAAGTTAAATGTACTGTTGACGAAATACAGCCTAGTATACAATGGTTTTAAAAAGTTAAATGTACTGTTGACGAAATACAGCCTAGTATACAATGGTTTTAAAAAGTTAAATGTACTGTTGACGAAATACAGCCTAGTATACAATGGTTTTAAAAAGTTAAATGTACTGTTGACGAAATACAGCCTAGTATACAATGGTTTTAAAAAGTTAAATGTACTGTTGACGAAATACAGCCTAGTATACAATGGTTTTAAAAAGTTAAATGTACTGTTGACGAAATACAGCACAGGTAACGTTTTTTCTTCTTCTTTTTTCGTCGTTCTTAATTTTAGTGTTGGAAGGGATTCTCTTCAACACAATTAAGTATACGTATCAACTGGTTATGAGCCAATTAGGCCCTTGACTCCGATTTCAGACTGTTTTTCTATTTTGATTTGCTTCCATATTCTTTTACCGACTCGACCACGCCGATCCCGTAACGGTTTTGAACAGTAAGATGTACTGTTGACGAAATACAGCCTGGTTAACAATGGTTTAAAAAAGTAAGACGTTGACGGTCAACTTACCCGCCATTGACGTGCGACCAGGCCTTGTACCTGTACCCATCAGCGTAGTCTCCCTCCTCACGGCCCATCATTGACCCAGTCTGAAACAAAACAAACAAGTATCTTTGTAATGAGATGTAAGATGTGTAGGGGAGTGATACAATTAGCCTAAAGATCTGCAGTTACTCATCTAGTGTTGAATCTGTAAGTTAGCGAAACAAAAATTACATATTTTACATTGTCCAAAAAATAAATAAAATAAATAAATAAAATAAAAATAAATAAATAAATAAAAGAATCCATACTATTATTTACCCTGGTCTTTTGTAAAGCAGACTAGCTCTTTTTAATATTTCTTTTATTGTATAACATCTTCCTTTTATTTTAATAATCGTAAATCCGATTTTACTTTCTACAAAAAAAAAACGTTAGCCTATCCCTGTTAAGTAAGGTATTGATAGCAGCGTCAGATTTGCTTTCATAAGAATTTGTAAGAATTTTTTTTTTGAGCGCATCATATGAGTATTTATCTCGGAATTTTTATTAAAATGAAATTTTTAAAGTCTTTTAAATATATAAATGTTTTTTATATAAAACTAGCGTACCCTTCCCTGCGCGTTGCTGCGGGCTTACGCAATATTTTAAGAGGATTTCATACATGCGATACCATAGTGTATTTTTTAAAACCCGTGACCTTGTTTTCCAAAAACTGAGTTATTTAAAAGTAAACGATGCCGGTGCAATTTTTCTTGGATCTTATATGTTCAAGTTACCGCCCTGATTGCGACCACCCGTGTGTCAGTGGAGCTCGGGGCGCCAAATCGCAACGATTATAGTAGTCCATCGTATCCATAGTGTATCGCACTCTTTAAAACCAACATAGGTGTCATAGTGTTCACGGGAAAGCCCGGGGCGCCAGATTGCACCCTGTCGGGACGCCGCGCCTCCCAAGTTAAAAAATCCCCCCCCCCCAGAAACCTTCAAAGGAGCAATCTCAATAACTCCCCAAAGTTTGATGGCGATCGGCTGAAAGGTTTAGTAATGTATAAAGGACACACATAACCACAAACTTATTTTCATATATATGTCTATTCACTTAAGTTTTGTGTAACTGTTAAACTTTAAACAGTGCTTCAATGGAAGAGAATGCGTTTGAGTGAAGAGAGTTTTTGTGCGGGATAATGCTCTGTAATGTTTTAATATAAAACACCAGTACGGCCAGAACAAAAGTTACGTTGTTGTCTTGTCAAGAATCAAAGGACTACTAATATTTTTGTGCAAGATTTAATAAATTTTGAACTCTAAGGACCTTAACGCATATATCGAATTTTTATTACAGTTGAGTAGCTTTACAATTGTTGAATAAATGATGACATACTATTCAATTTACCGATCCCTGAGATACACGCTATGGGAAATAACAAACAGAAAAAATGCACACATTTCTACGCATATTGAATATTAAACAATGAAACCTCATAATAACGTAACTGTAGACGAGAAATGTAATACATATGTATGTATTGTTACATTTGGAAAAAAAAAAGCTAAACAAGCACGCATTACATTTTATGTTAAAGTGTCGTGTTTGAATACTCATTTTTAATCTAAGATAATAAGCAGGTTTTGTTAAAAAAAAATTCTTATTATAAAACCTATTTTGGATGTAATTTGGGTTTCAGTATAGTGTATACAACATAACAGCTGGCGTTGAGTCGCCTCGATAGTTATTAATCACAGATGTGAGGGTTATGACTTGCACAGCGGTTTTGGCCACCACTAGATAACAGTAATGAGATCACAACTTACTGGCTTATGTCAGTTCATTTGCTTGATGGGATATGTTATGTGTGGGGTAAATAATCGATAACCAGATTGAATATTAAAAAAAATCAAGTAGGATATGGACAATATCCGACGTTTTGGGTAATATTAATTCAACACGCCAACAAACACGCAAGCTAGAAAGTATATTGGACAGCAGCGTAAACAGTTTTAAAAAAAGTGTACATTCTGATTCTTATTAATTATTAATCAATAAATATAAATAACCTATTATACTTAAGATTTGGTTTTATGACCCATTTATGAAGAAGATACACAGCCATCTAACTTCGTTACAGAAAAATCCCACTTTGATAGAGACTACACAGATGGAGCCCACTTTGATATAGACTACACAGATTGAGCCCACTTTGATAAGGACTACATAGATTGAGCCCACTTTGATAGAGACTACACAGAAAGAGCCAACTTTGATAGAGGTGGATCCCACTCTGATAGAAATTACACAGATGGATCCCGATTTGATAGACACTACACAGAAGTAGCCTACTTTGATCGAGACTACACAGATGGAGCCCACTTTGACAGAAATTACACAGTAGTAGCCTACTATGATATAGATGGATCCCACTTTGATAGAAATTACACAGTAGTAGCCTACTTTGATAGAGACTACACAGATTTAGCCCACTTAAATAGAGACTATACAGATAGAGCCTATTTGATAGAGACAACACATATAAAGAATTAGCACACTTTGATAGACTACACAGATGGAGCCAGCATAGAAGGATCTCCTATATCAGACACCCCAACGGAGCAGATATAAAGAGGTGCATAAAGGTCTAAAAGAAAAATTGGACCCTCTGGACTAAAAAGGCCGTATGTTTACTTAGTATGGAATTAATTACATAAAAATATAGTTCATATTTTTTAAAACAATCATTGGAAACCCGTTGTTTCGGATATTAGATGGCATCGCCAATTTGCACTTCCTAATTGCTAGTTCATAAAATAGCAACAAAAGCAATCGGAACAACATCAACCTTTGAAATCTTGTCTTCAAGATTGGGTGAAAAAGCAGATGATAAATTTATCAGTAAACTTTTTATATTATTGGACGATTCAGCGCTTCGAACAAAATCAATACAAGGGCACTGACCGATTCGAAAACATACGGAATAAATATATTGTTAGACACAATTCAAAGAATGAGAAAAATAAATGAGTGTGACATGTATCAGATTAAAATGACGGATGCGGCCCGTACATTAATGAGGAAAACAAATCTACGTTTCTAACAAATAGGTGGCAGTCAGCCAATGCAGTTATAATGTATTTGTTGTGTATATGTTGTGTCTTGCTTTGCCGTATTATGTTATTATTTTGTTATAATTTTTTTCCAGGCCAATTTGTACTATTTTAAAGTAGTTTAGTGTATTTTTCTGCAGCTAAGGATTGTTATGCTTAATTAAAAGTGGATCTCAGATGGTTTATTTTAAGTGAAACTGTTCGTACAACAGGCTTTATATATATATATATATATATATATATATAAAGAGTTTATATTACTATTTTCTGCTTTACAAAGCATGAATAAAACCATCAGCTACACCGAGTGACACCAACACTATTAATTGCATGAGCCAACACAACAAAGAAAGAAGGCTATCATGTTGACGCAAGAGGAAAGTATTTGCCGCTGGTATTAGCAGCAGATTACATTTGATGACTCAAAGCAGCGAATCTTTAGTAGAATACACAGCCATCATCTTAAGTCTATTGATTAGCGCTCAGTCTATTAGATTACTCTATGTCTCTATCGATAACAGTCTGTTGGTGGTCAATCTTTGTTTATTCATGTTTCTATATCAACATGATGGCGGCATCTAATTTAATTTCAGATTATTGCAAGTGGTTTAGCCAGTTGCTAAAGGCCAATGTATGCAGATAAAGGACAAACTGCATTGTTTTTATCCTCCTGAAAAAAGATAAGTACTAGTTAGCTGTTTGCACCCCCCCCCACACACACACACAAACACCTATAAGCCCTTCATTAATGCTTGCATGGCGACAAGAAAAATATCACCAGGCGCTGTTCTCGTTATTTGCCTTACATAATTCATTACCTTGCCGACAATGTTGTCGTCAGACGACCGCTTTTTGCCATCCCGCTCCCAGGCCCACAGAGAAGGCGCGTCACGTCTCCGTTGGCAGACGGCTACCGTTCTTGTACGGGCCAGTTTTGACTTTTCAAATGCGTACCGAGATCCGGAAGTATCTTCTTCTACCGCGTCCGTAGACTTGACAAGCATCTCTTTGACGGGCTCGTCCATCTTCACCTTCTTGTTCATGACGTCCGCGCTCTTCTCCTCGCAGAACGAACGAGACACGCTCATGCTTGTCTCGCATGTTTCTTCGATCACGTCCCGGTAGGAGACACGTTTCCGGCTCGTGTTCTCCACGACATCCGGCACGGGACTCTCCTCCCTGTCAGGGGACTCTACCTCATCCGACGCCGGAGTTCTGGCGCGGGGGTTGTCGCCCTTCGAGTACGCACGGTCGTGGTACGTCCCCATGGTGAATAGCGGCTTGATACATAGTAGATAATCAAGCAATTCCATTAAAACGTGGAGGAAATTTAAATTAATCCTTTTAAAAAAGAATGATGAATATAATTCCACAGGAAAAACGTTTCCATCGTTGAATAAGTTACACTTGAAACACTTAAATCCAGAAAATTAAACACCATACAACTGGAAGGTAAATAGCTGATTTGAAAGTGAAAGAATGATTGCAGTATTTAGATGAGCGACCAGGCAAGCGGTACTGTGAGTAATCATGGCTCCAGCACCATAAATACAGCCCACGCTCGCAACACGCTGGCAACAATTTATCAGGAGAAAATTTCACGGCATTAGGGCTGTCAATTACCGACCAACGAAACTACATCATGCAACACGTGCAACAATGGCACAGCGAGGCTTACAGCCGGTGGGACGTGGACAGTTCTAAAACCAAGCCTCCGGCCGATCATTTGCATTCTCAGTTCAACTGTCTAGTTTAGGTTGAAATGTACGCTGTTTGGGAAATCAGAGATTCCTGTCCACTTTGAATCTGTACGTTGTCAGAATTAACAATAGTTCAAAAGAAAACTGTATAAAGTTCCTAAGCACAATTTTCAACAGAGGAGGAATAAAAAAAAACTTAACATCACACAAAATATGACCGTCTGATTAACATTTGATTTTTGCCACATAAGTTTAAACTGAGATACACTCAAAAAGTAAATCACCATCGGCGTAAGAACTTTAAACTTTAGACCTCTCTACCTAAATCCAGCACCACTACCGTAAAATATAAAATATATACCAAATATAAAAACAGAGTAAAGCAAGAGCTCAAATACATTTGTAGAATGAAATCAATATACAGCGTCAAAAGACTGACCACGGGTAAGAATATTAATTACACACGCCAACAAACACGCAAGCTAGAAATATATTGGACAGTAGCGTAAATAGATTTTAAAAAGTGTACATTCTGCAGGTTATTCAAGACATTATTTAGCTGAGTAGTTTGTTACTTTATTTAGCACACGCAATTCGCTATATTTTTTACCCATATAGTTTGACCCTGTTTAGCTCGTATAGCTGGCTACTTTACTCAACACAAGTACTTTATTTAGCACGCGAAGTTTGCTTCTTCATTTAACACGTGCAGTTTACTTTCTTTAACCCAAAGTTTATGACTTGATCCATCAAAGTTTCTAAAGACCAAAGAAGCTGATGGATTACTGAGATACATTCAGACAGCCTTACACATATATCTTTACGCTGCCTGACTGACACAACTGCACTGGCAAATATTTTGTTTCTTTATTTTTACCCTTTGTTACTATAAATAATCATCATGAAATTTTAATTTTCTCATTAGGTTTCTGCCTCACGGCGCTAATCACTTGATGAACTGTCCGTAGCTACTTGGTTTAAAATGTATTTAATGCTTCCTAACAAGGAGTGAACTTACAACAGAGTACAATCTATGCGGCGCTACCTTTACATTAGAACTCTGATAAAACAAGACATGAAGAACAGTGTTCTTATATCTTCTATCGTATAGGCTACACGCTAGCACACATATCTAAAGACGCTTCTACTGTTTCAAAGAGCTGACACAATATTTAGAAACTAATTACAAGTTTTTACTTATTTCTTGTTGGAAATATGACCCGTAAGGTATTGATAGCTAACAAGGAAGGTCATCATTAAAGTGTACCACAGAACTGTCTAATTATTTTGCTCTAAAACGGCGTTAAGTTCTTCAGTAACCAGAAGATACAATGAATCTACACGTTATAAAAAATACAGTGAAACTATACGTTATAAAAAGAGACAGTGAAAACTATACTTATAAAATACTTGGCTATCTAACTAAAATGTGTTCTTTTCTTAAATATTATTTAATTAAAATCGAAAGTGGTACAAAGAGATCCAGATACGATCCTACAAATCTCTAAACAACAGAATGATACAGCACTATCCAAAGATAAACACCTCTGTCTACGAATGTATCCAGTTGTGATACAACACTATCCCAAATCAACGAACATATCCAGCCACGGTACTATCCTATCCTAAAGATAGATACATTTATTCATGAACATATCATATCTACCCTTGATATTATACTATCCTAAAAATAAAGATACGTATTCACGAACATATCCAGGCACGACACCACACGACCCTCAAGATGAACTCGTGTAATGAAACTCCAACAGAATCTGTAGGTCAACCACTGGGAATACACACATCCAATGATTTTCCTCTCGGTTCACGCTACATTAACTTATAGATCTCTAGTCCGACATTCAAACAAACATTTCGCAATTATTACTACAATACAATGAACAGAAACAGAAAATTATTTTATTAACGAAAAGACGATTCTTTGAAGACTTGTAAATAAAACTAACATAGCAAACAAAACACGAGCAATACAAGATAAAATAAACGGTATAGATTATAGATCTATAAAGCAAAGTCCAGAAACAAAGCCAGCCATGTAATACTAGGGCTGTGTAAGAGCTCGCCCCACAGACGAAGAATAGAACACCTTAGAAATGTCTTACTGTAATCAAGCGTATCAGCAACACAACTAGACCCACATTAAAGCTAGAAAGTGGAGAAGAGTTTACAAAAGGATAAACATGTGACACAGCTGCAGCAGGAGGAAACGGTATACACTCACGTGACGACAGCAGCCAATCACAAACCATGGCGAGTGAGAGTTCTTTTAGCAAGTACTCGATGATTAAAAAAACATTTATAATTTATGATTATGTTCTATATTGGATAAGCACTTGTATGTCTGAACAAATTAGCTTAGGCGTGATGTAGTGAACCAAAAATCTTTCACCTACATTTAACCTACAATTATAAACTGTAAGGGGCTAGTTCGACCACTAATAGCCTGGGACTTACTGTGCCGTTTATTTTGGTACCAACCTTTTAAGAAAATTCCGGCCCGCTTTTAAGTTTATAGACAGATTAGCCAAAATACGCTGCGTCTTAAAGGGCAAGCGTGAAGCTCACTCCTAATCACTCTCTTTTACTTAGCTACTTGCATTATTGAAGATCTAAGAACCAGCGGCTCGCAGATTACAGGGATATCATGCATCAGTAAAAACCTAGATACATAAAAACAACTATCTTGTTTGAAAGCTGAACTATCTAAAAACCTAAGGAAACAATTAGTACGCCCTCACAATCTTTGAAAAAATAGTAACATTTCAGCCCAACAGGTGAATTGACAGTTACGTAATGTAAAACTAAAGGTCAAGGCTGCTTATCAAGATTTATGTTGGAATATATCATACTTTATACTAAAGAGCCTCTTCTAAACCAATCGCTTCCTATACATTGTAAAGAAAATGCCCGAAGAGTTTATTTTTTTCAAGTAGGACTCAGCGTGCTTTTATTTTATTAAAAGGAAATCAGTAAGTTGATTAAAACTTATCATAAGACAATTAAAAGAAACTTGAAGATTTTAAACAAAAAAAAAGTTTTAGCATACCTCAATATTACAAAGAGAAAAACAACCACTAATGATAAACTGATATCGGCTAAAAGACGACTTATAAACACCATTTTAGAAAACGGACTTCCTTCAGCAAGTATAGATTCTGATTTGACACAAGGAAAGCCGTGTGATTAGAACGCTGACAAGTTAAGCGACACGGCCCACGGTCGGAGCCGAAGCCGCCCAGTCTCCCCACTGTCCTCGTCGGCTCACCTAATCTCTATCATCCACAGAAAATTGAAAACCGTCTACAGAATTATCCAATGTTTTGTCCAGGGGGCATTCAGCACAGGCCAAATAAACAGAGGGAACGTGTTCGTTTGCAGCACAGGAGTGGGCATGGCCTCTCATTAGACCGTAGACAACTTACATCTAAATGATAAGTAAACAATTTCTAAATGATAACTGGAGATGTAAGAACATAAACAGAGGGAACGTGTTCGTTTGTAGCACAGGAGTGGGCATGGCCTCTCATTAGACCGTAGACAACTTACATTTAAATGATAAGTAAACAATTTCTAAATGATAACGGGAGATGTAAGAACATAAACAGAGGGAACGTGTTCGTTTGTAGCACAGGAGTGGGCATGGCATCTCATTAGACTGTACACAACTTACATTTAAATGATAAGTAAACAATTTCTAAATGATAACTGGAGATGTAAGAACATAAACAGAAAACAGTTAAATTAAACGAAATAATTAAATACAGAGAATTTTAAAAAAAATATGTTATACTTATTATTAAAGTGCATGTGATAATATAAGGAAAATAAGATTTAAAGAGTTCCTTTGTTTATAGCAGGTAATAGCAAAAACTATGTGACAGTAACTGGTACGCTAACAAAATAAAACAGGGCATACAGGTCCAGAATTGATGATCAATCCACGATGTAGCATATACGTCCTCTACAAATAAACCACCCGTAGTATGTGACTCGGGGTATACTTCAGAGAAAACCATGATCATGCTCAAAACAACAGACCGTTATTCTAGAACATTTCAATGATAAACTAACCACGCAATATATATGCAGCACTGACCTAACGTGATACAGTCGAAATATTTGGAGCACCAACCTAACATGAGGAGTAGTACAGTAAAGTGATATCAGATTTGGAACACCAACCTAACATGAGGAGTAGTACAGTAAAGTGATATCAGATTTGGAACACCAACCTAACATGAGGAGTAGTACAGTAAAGTGATATCAGATTTGGAACACCAACCTAACATTCTAGAGAAGGAGGAGTACAGTAAAGTGATATCAGATTTGGAGCATCAACATAGCATAAGGAGGAGTACAGTAAAGAGATATCAGATTTGGAGCATCGACATAGCATAAGGAGGAGTACAGTAAAGTGATATCAGATTTGAAACACCAACCTAACATTCTAGAGAAGGAGGAGTACAGTAAAGTGATATCAGATTTGGAGCATCAACATAGCATAAGGAGGAGTACAGTAAAGTTATATCAGATTTGCAGCACCAGTTTTCGGTTGCGTGCAGACAATAGAAATAAAAAGATGCATCAACTGTACATCTACTTAATTCAAACACGGAACAGACTTTTATTTCAAGACTCTTTAATGAAAACGTCACACAACTGACAAGACAAAAAGGAGAAGAAATACTCCACTTATGGCTGACATAGATAAAAAACAAATATTTTTTTTAAAAACTCTACAAAAAAAAAATTATCTTACCCGAGTCTGATTAAAATGTTAAGAAATATATTTCGGTTTTTTTTAATTTTTATGGTAGAATTGTTTTTTGAGTAATTTATTTTTCAAGTAGGCGATGTATTATTTTAAATGAAATGTCAACCGAACACCTTACGTGAGATCTTACTTCTTAGCCTTTAAAAGGACTAATTTCTCTTTACGTCTCTATCCATGACGTTTAAATAACACTTTGTTGCTACTGACTGACTAAAACCTCAAGGCTTTTGATCTCTCTTTGAATGTATACCGCTTACAAGGCAATACATGATTCATCTCATGAACGGCCTATGTTGTTTTGTCAACGACTTTCTATTAATGTCTCCTTACCGCTGTGTAAAAAATAAAATCGCTTGAATAAAATGAATAATAACTTTAAAACGTTAAAATGAAATAATACTTTAATTATCAATAATACTTTAATGTTTGGTCTATTTAAACATACTTTGAAATTATTTTTTTAATCAATGGAGTAACAAGGTTTTTTAAAAAAATGTGATATGCTGGTAAAACTGTATCCCCCCCCCCCCCACCCCCCGCTAAAATGATTCTTAGGATGTCTACCAGGATCTGCTAATAATTATTTATATCGTATTATTTAAAATAAATAAAACTTCCTGTATCTCAAATGAAGTGCCCAACACCAAATACATGTTCAAGTTAACATGGCTCATCCATAAAACACATCCTAATAATAACCCGAGCGACCCTGGACCCCGTGTAGAACAACATCACGCACCAGTATGGAGATGAAAATACACGCCCGTGGCATCCAACTTTATCAAGAGACGACAGACGTGGCGTATTACATGATCTTTATTCATTAACATCCCCGACACGATGAAAAGTTCAGACTTTAAAAAAATCACATGCCATTAGCAGTGCCGGGATCCGTTTATTGTTTCGGTAATTAGTTTTCTCCGTTTCAAACACCCGCCACTCCATACAAAACGGCGCTTTAAAAAAAAAAAAGTGCGATGATTTCAATAATGTAATCAAATTGCCGGAAGCGGTTTCAAAAATCCATAACTGGAGTTAAAAAATGTTTGAACCTAACAGTGGGGATCATTTTTTTTTCTCTGTAGAAATCTGGAGTCTTAAGTAAGACAAAAAGCTTCAGTGAGGATGGAATCAACCACCATTCTCAATACCAATAAAAGATTATATATATATATATATATATATATATATATATATATATATATATATATATATATATATATATATATATATATATATATATATATATACATATATAATCAATGATTTAGAAGAGGTTCTTTAGTATAAAGTGTAATATATTCCAACATAAATCTTGTTAGGCAGCCTTGACCTTTAAGCCAACGTGAACTCGTTACCAGAGTGAGGTAGTAGTTTTTCTAACCAATCGCAGCAAATGTACATGCGATAGCATACCAAACAAATAGGCGCACACCAGTTAAGTATTTATGCCACTAATAGCCCTTAATAGTCACCCTCATTAGTATGGCTGGTGGATGATCAAGCAATTAATTAACACCGAATTAAAGTACACGCATTACGATCACACAGGAAGAAATGTTAAGCAAACAGAACAATTAATTCTAATTAAACATGCTTGTAGGTAATTGTTAATCTGCTAGTGAAAGATAAAGAGATTTTATGTACTATTGTAAACTAGCATTAATAAAATAATTTTTTAATATTGTTTTTTTCTTGTTTTTTCAACCCCTTTCCGTCGCAATTTTAGTTTTTTTTTGTTTTAAACTGCTGGGTATTTCCTTCGACCTGCCATTTTACATAACAATCAATTGTCGGAATGACAAGACCACACACGATATAAAACATTGATCCCTGTTACATTGTCAGAGCGACTGCATGACTTGTTACTTAAGTGTTTTATACGTGGATGTATAGGAAAAAGTATTAACGGGATTGGGAAGGGGGGGGGGGATTCCAAGACTGACCAACGAACTCTTGATGTTTTCTTACTCTCCGCTTTCCCATAACTTATAGTCAAGTTGGTTGAGAATGTGCTAATACATACTCAGACAAGGTGTTGTTTCCAAGTGTTAATGAATAAAAATGAAAAAAAAACATTAATTGCAAAGTGCATGAACCGGTTCTCATTGAGCCAGAAAAAAAACACAACAACATTAGATTCAGTTCTCAACAGCTGCTAATAATGTGTTTAATTAATTATGTAAACGCCCGGGACAGATTTTGCTATCTAATTGGTCTCGCATGGTTCTGTCATTAAGCTATCATTAAGCCCGAGTTTTAGTAGGGATAGTTACGTCACTTTGAACTTTGTGGCTCTTAAAATATTCATAACATCGATCTGGGCGACGAGAAAAAAAAATCTGGACAAAAAGAATCAAGTCTGGTCTTAGTCTAGGATAAAATAACGTGATGGCTACAAGCTAATTAAATTTAGTTTTATTTTTAGTCGTCGCTGATTAGTGTTAGCCATCAAGTAATTTGAAAATAGCGTGATTAAAAATTAGGTCGAGTGATGATTTAGCCAATAC
This sequence comes from Physella acuta, assembly GCF_028476545.2. Classification (NCBI taxonomy): domain Eukaryota; kingdom Metazoa; phylum Mollusca; class Gastropoda; family Physidae; genus Physella; species Physella acuta. The sequence continues at coordinate 169,357 of NW_026732813.1, forward strand.
TAATTGGCAGTTTCCTCTAATGTTTTTAACGCGGGACGAAGTAAAAAAAAAACCAAACAACATACAATTTAAAAAAAATATTTTATAATGTTTACGTTTAAAGATAACAATCCCCTTTTATCGTTACTATTTGTTTGGAGAAAATACGTCCCATCTGACGGTTTATAAACGCAGCCATAATTACAAGGCCATCATCCGAAAGTTTGAGACCCCCCCCCCCTCAGTCCCCACCACCACCATCATCATCCCAACAGCCGTGCGTCACGTGGGACAGGATCAGATGGTAGACACAGCAAGCAGCTTCTCGTGGGAAATATCCCCCACACCAACACTCAACAACAGCTGCCCAAAAAAGACAACAGCACAGCTCATTGCTGATAAACTGAGAGTATTATGAGTTTACAGCGGGATATTGAAACACCACATTGCTGAATTTTCCATACAAAAAAAATATAAACACAATAATCACACAATAAGATATTTGAAAGCCTCACTCAACAAAGTCTCAATTAGATAACGATTTTAACGATTAATAAAAGGTGCCCAAAAATACAATACAACACCTCAGAAACCTGATAGTATTATGAGTTTATAGCGGGACACCGTCACAGCACAGTACTTTATTACTTCATACTTCATACTCCAACACATATACAGAGTAATAACAGACGAAATATAATCCGTCAGTCACCAAAAAATTCTCAAATAGAAAACGATCTAGTCAATAATTACAGCTTTTTAAAATAAAAATTTAACGTGCTTCGAAGAAATCTGCACACATTATACTTCAGTAGCGGAACAGATTATTTATCTCACACTTATTTACATACACGTTTATTAATAGATCCTCCTTTGTAAAATATTAAAAAAAAATTGGTTATGAATATGATGCGTTCATAAAAAGATTTAAAAAAAAAACAACTTGAAAAATAAAGAGATATGTAAATATATTAAAACAGGTTCACCAAATCTTTAAACTAATTAATGTTTTATATCTGTAACACGAAATTCCTTGACATAAACACACTATAAAATTATGTAAAAGGACCACACATGGAGTATCCAATTAATTTGAATTATAAAACAGAATTGACATTACAAACGTGGCACGGAAAAAGAGCATTAAGCATGCTACAGAAATGTATGTAACGGGCTTCGATCCTCCGAGGAAAAAACAACAACAATGAAATAATCAAAAAAAATTGAACACGGCTATTCAAATAATAATGGCAGCCCCGGTGAGATGGAAAGGGTTAAGGCTGTTGGCCCACCATCTACCGGGATGCGAGCTAGTGTTTATGGCTAAACACGATGAAGACGCGAAAAAAAAAATTGATCGAAAGCCCAGTCCAACCATGGGCAAACTTGGGAAATTTCGTAGTCGATTACTGATCATTAAGGATTCGATTACTTTTCATTAAAATATTATTTTTTAGCCGTTGAGGGTGAAAATAGTTGCGTGAAGGAAGAGAAAAAAAAAGGATGAGGGTGACAGCGTGGTACCGGTGGAAGAAGTGTCATCAAGAGGGCATAAGGCAATATTTAGTGTACACTATTTTTATCATGGCGGGACCGTGATCGGCTTATAAGTCGCGGGATGGCAGGTCAGGATAAGGGAAACCAGTACAGGTAACTTACACGTAGTCATCAAATCTAGAAAACATTTCCTTTTAACACATGTAAACACGTAGCTAAGGTCACAGTTTTGTTTTTTATACAAACTGTATACAATCCATCTTTAGAAAAAAAAAAAAAAAAAACTAAAAAAAAAAATATTTAAAAAGAGAGCCGCCCTCAGCCCTCAATTTCCCAAGCTTGATGTACGACCATCCCCTATCTCTGCTAACAACGCCAGTACAGCCTAGTGCTAAAGGTTCACTGACTTGTACACGTACCAGTGCTATTGCTTAGAACACTCGCCCCCCCCCCCCCCCTTCTATCAGACAGTATCACTTTAGAGGTATCTTTCCTTTTCGTTGCAAACGTAATGACACATGATTAGATGCACCAAAAATTTATGATCTAATTCAGAATTATTAATTAATGGATATCACAAAGAAGCACAAAGAGTTGGTTGAATAAAATAAAGTTCTGCTGTTGTTAAATCAAAGTACGCACGTGCTTTAAGTTCTACCTGCTTGTGCAGATACATATTTTGTAGGACAACTAGCCATAGATACAGAATATTTTGTAGGACAACTAGCCACAGATATAGAATATTTTGTAGGACAAATAGCCACAGATACAGAATATTTTGTAGGACAACTAGCCACAGATACATAATATTTTGTAGGACAACTAGCCACAGATACAGAATATTTTGTAGGACAACTAGCCACAGATATAGAATATTTTGTAGGACAACTAGCCACAGATACAGAATATTTTGTAGGACAACTAGCCACAGATACAGAATATTGTATTTGTTTACATTACCCAACCGGCTACCTATTGTAAACAATATTAGTACAAATTCACCCGAAGTAGCCTACTACAATAGATGCATAATCAAGATAAAAAAAAAAACTTGGACTACATCAAATAACGTATAACTGTATTTATAGACTAAATACTAAAAAATGCACTGACATTGGCAAACAAATGCCTACACGTTGGAAACACTTTTTATAAATCGTTAAGCAGGCAAAAACTAAAGACAACAATTCAGCGTTATGGCGCACTTCCGGCTGTAGCCAGGGACGTTAAACCTAACGTTAAGAACCCTCCCGTCCAGAGTATATAGGTGACGCGCCTCGCCGCTTAAACATAACCCTCGATAGTCAGTATTTAAACCTCGGTTTTTTTTACAGATCAAAGGCGTATCGATATAATCAATACTTCATTGACTGCCTGGATACTCTATCAAACATAAAAATCAATATTTATACTTGAAGCGCCTTTCTCCACACTCACAGTTTATTAGGCAGTAAATAATTGAAAGCATATTTGGAAAAGAATAAATGTAAAATAGAGGTGTCTTAAAAGTAATCGATAGATACAAAGGCTTTGTTAATGGATCAATGAGAGTGAAACAAATAGAAAGATCATCATGCATGGGTGTGTAGTCTGTATAGCGATGCTTCAAACAAGCTAAGTGGTTAGGCGCTCCGTAAGACAATGGCACATTACAATATACAATACGTGTTAGTAAAGTAATTTAGAAGGCTATTAACGAAATAAGCAAAAGGCGTGGCACTTTTTTAAAATCACAATTTAAAATCTTTAATATATCTATAAATCAATTTAAGATCGTATTTTATAAAATAAAACCTTTTTTATGAATGCATATTGTAAAGGCTCTGATTTGTTGGTACTTTGAATGGTTACAGCTGAATGTAGTTAAGTTCCCTTTTCAAACCTGACGGTCTATGGGGCGAGTGAAGTAGAGTTCACTTGTTTCTGTGACCTCGGCATATGAAGGTATAGTGTGGTCAGCACTATGCCCAGCCGTCTTTACTCTCACTAACGTGAGTTAGGTACCCATCAGAGCTGGGTGGACTCAGGGATGTTGTACTGACATGAACCTGAATTCGAACATGAGACTTACGGGTTGGCAGTCAGATACAATTAATATCAACTAATAATATGTTAAATTAACCTTATTTGATCAAACAAATCGACAGTGGACTGGAGGCTGAGTGTGTGGGGGTAACACAGAACGAGCTGTTTGTTTTCTAATGCGGCTAATGAGAACACGAAATTTCCATTCATTAATTCTGTGTGTTTGCTACAGGACCAGCCCACCATGCCATGCTGTCTCTAATGTGAGAGCCAGGGGACCGTTTACCTCGGCTTCACTTTCACAATTCATGACACATCATAACTACATAGACGAGACACCACGTATGGCGTCAGTAGGAATAAATCGATTATATATATATATATATATATATATATATATATATATATATATATATATATATATATATATATATATATATATATATATATATATATATATATATATATATATATATATATATATATATGAAGGGCTCAGTGGAAAAAGTACTTAAGTTACATTTTGTCAAAAATGAGTTAAGACCGGTATATTATTTGACTACCTCCCCTTAACCATCCCTGTAAATTTGGGCCATGGAAAAAGTACCGAAGTAGCTTAATTTAAATACTCTGCATCAGCTGTTTTGGTATTTCAATAACAATTTAAAAACTTTGCACTCATTTTTCTCAAAACTCTCAAAATACACTTAAGTACTTTTTCCACTGAGCCCATCATATATATATATATATATATATATATATATATATATATATATATATATATATATATATATATATATATATATATATAAGCCGTTTTTTTTAAAAAGTGTCTTGTACCGGCATATCTGAACTTAAAAATAAAATTATAATAAATTATCTTTTCTCAACTAATGTGAAGTATTATAGACTATCGCCACTGATCGCTGCGCCAGACGTATTCAAATTCTTGTTAATATCTGAACAATACTAGACTTGTATCGTTCAGACGGCCATATGTAAAATAATGAACCCTATACACAGCAAAGAAATGTAGCTAGCTCAGACAGCAAACAACTATACCGGGGAAACAATAACAAAAACCAAACGTGAAACGGGAAATTGAATACAGCCAGACAAGATATCAAGTAAAATACAATCATTTATCTTCTTTGTTTTCACGTTAAGACAACGTTACCAAAAACACAGGGGCTCGGTGTGGCCTTTTAATTCAGGTTCGAGCTGGTGAACTCGGTGACTCATGTAAATACTAGCTCTCTGTTAGAGAAATAAGCTGCGTCACATTTCAACTGGAAATGTTAACAGTTGAGTACTCGAGACACATAGGGAAGCAACGATAGATGCCGAAGCGAGAACTACAAAGTTCAGACTAACCATGCAACTTAATAGATGCACTGCTCTATTCGGTTAATTATCCAAAAATTTAAAACTATTCCAGCGACTTCTTTAACAAAAAATAAAGTCACCAGCCACCTACTTTTGTAAAAAAAGGAACCGTATGTAAAACTATTGCAGTATAAGGCTACTTGAAATAATTATAGATTTGAAATATATTTCAAGACAATCTCTTTAAAAAAAAACATCAATGAAGCTGCCTACTGATCACACGAAGATAGATCTGAAAAACTATTGCAAAGGTTAAATTGTGATTGGACGATTGTAAATCAAGAGCTTTCAAATTCAGCTGATATAATGGTAGTCATACATTGTAATCACCAAACACAGAATAATCACAATATAAATATAGATAAAAACATGTCAAGAGAGCTAACACATCTATACTTGTTTGTAGTGATAAATAAAAAAAACAACTGGATCTTATTTCACAACTAAAGTTTGTCCATCCCAACTAACGTAACATCGAACACAACACAATCCCAACACAGCAACAAAGTTCCAGCCACGAACGTTCACAGCATTCCACTGATTAAAGGGCCGCTACTCTGTCCACGCAGTTGCCGATCGTGATGGGAGTTTTAAAATCTCAGATAATCAAGATGGCCCAGTGGACGTCAATGTAATGATTGGAATCAACAGATCGAACGAGGTTAAAACAACATCGGCGGTTCAAAAGTTGATTTACTCTAACGACCTTGGACTCAATCAGACAGTCACGTTCACAGGGGGAAGCGTGAAATCTATTGATTCAGCAATCTTTTGTCCGCGGTAAAACAACAACAACAAAAATACCACTTTAAAACAAGAGCCCTTAGGGCGGGGGGGGGGGTGCGCACAAGATTTACATATCTTATTTAACTTAGCAGGCTCGTCATAATTTCATTATTCATTCACTTATATACTTAGCATGCTAGCTTTTGCGTAAGTTTCGTTATTCAACAGGTTGTAGATACAGTGACGTCACTACGTTGGCTGTCGTTAACTAAGGGTGTCACCCCAACCCCTAAAATAATTTAGCATTTTTTGTTTGGTGTCACCCCCCCATTATTTTGTTATTTTAACTGGATATATAATTGTTTTAACAGTAAGTTTTACTAATTTTCGCCATGGTATCACCCCTACATGTTGTCACCCGATGCGGACTGTACACCTCGCACCCGCCCTGAGACGCCAATATGTAGGTAGAGCATATAACACGGCCTACACAACACTGAACACATAGACAATTACAGCCTATATGAACAATACTTTGCGTTAAGAATAGCCCCTGTAATTTCTTGAATTCGTACACAAAAGCTATCAAAGAAGATTCACTTCAAGTTCTCACACTAAACGATTCACGTATCAAATGAGGACGTTTCTGGACAAGTCTTTTGCCCTTAGCTATTTCATCTACAAATGTTAGCCTCTTATTTTAGCGGGTACACAAGTAATAGTTGAAACAGAAATTAACCATAATGATCTGTTGAAAACATTCAGAGAAACCTCTGTAGTCGGTATACATAAACTGTTTTTTAAAGGCTAAAAACTATTGAAGTCCTATAGATTGACGTACAACTCCAGCAGATTTAAATAAATACCAACTATTTACTTTCTATTATCTCTTAAAGCTTTACTTCGAAACAAAGTAGATAGTCTTAGAGTGCCAAGACATTTAGAAATGAAAGACTTTAAAATTCCCATTCCAATCTAGATTCTTTCACGTACTTACAACAAGATAAAAACCAAGTACTTTCTTTATAGACTCACACAGATAAAAAGCAATGGATATTTTGATCTCCGAGTAAAGAAAGCAAACATCACAATAGAAATAAATTGCACGGTTACAATATCTTGATTTAAGGTTATCAATAAAAAAATATACATTCATTTTGTCACAAAATCTTATTAGGATTAAAAGTCGAACATAGCACATCCGAGGAAATGAATATCTCCCTACAAATTGTAGCCAAGGAAAAAAAAAATCCCACCAATGCCCTACTTTTCTAGCTAAAGTAAGAACACTCCAATTTCTAATATCCTCCAACTCAGAAGAGCTCTCACAATCCAGGACACAAGAGCTCTGCTCTCACTACACTATATTCCAGATTTAGCAGCCCTTCTTCCAGTATACACAATTTCTGTATTTTACAATAGGGCATACCTTACTCTATAAAAAAGGTTGCAATGTTCAATAAATAACAATCACATTTCTAAAACTACTTTTTATTTTTGAAATAACTTTTCTTAAACTACATTTTATTTTCTAAATAAAATTTCTAAAACTACATATTATTTTTGAAATAACATTTCTAAAACTACATTTTATTTTCTAAATAAAATTTCTAAAACTACATATTATTTTTGAAATAACATTTCTAAAACTACATTTTATTTTCTAAATAAAATTTCTAAAACTACATGTTATTTGTGAAATAACATTTCTAAAACTACATTTTATTTTATAAATAAAATTTCTCAAACTACATTTTATTTTGAAATAACATTTAACATGTTAAAGTTACCATTAACAACACGATTTGATTATTGTGAAAGAATTTTGATGTTCTGTAGCGAAAATAAATCAATCTTAATGGACATAATTGTAGTTTAGAATTTTTTCCAACAAATAAATAATTTATCATTCTCACACTTTATTTTCCCTCGACTCATATAGTTTGACACTAATTAAATGATAATCAAGATTTGTTGAGCCTGCGTGACACTTATTGATTAGCCATACACATACTCGTACGGCTAGTACTGACGATAGGACGATACAATCCCACGTCAAAACTTTACCATAGCCTTATACCAACTCTAGCTCTAAACCTCATAAAAACACGAACTGAAAAAGCAAATACAAAATGTGGGGGTATGATCAGACAATAATATCTAGAAAGGTACTTGCGTGTCTTATAACGTACAACACCGATTCAGCAAAAAATATTAAAGACAATACAGATGGTCCATTCTGATACAGCTCCCAACATTTAGGTCGTGTAATTATACAATATTATATCATCACATGCACTCAGCACGTGCATCTGACGAAACACAATATTTACACATGCTAATCTCTACAGTTCTAAATTTGTTACGTCCACTACTGGGGGATATGCAATCAATTTCATCAATCAGACAAGCAGTTGCCAACCTGTGGAGCAGTTGTTGGATGCGGCTTGTAGGATATATATATATATATATATATATATATATATATATATATATATATATATATATATATATATGTGTGTATCTATATAATCGCTGCATTATAGTGAAAATATAGTTGTAAGATTTTGACCATACACGCACAACAGACAACCTACAGACACTGTGTAGGATTATATATTGTTGGATTAGACGGGTTGTTTCCCTCTATCAGGATAGAGTCATTGGATGAGCTGACCCACAGTTATGAAGCTGGAGGTACTTTAGGCCCCTATGTCCATATTTTTATTGCAACTTTTACAATCACATAGATCGCAAGTTCTGCATCAAATCTTTACTACCAACACCATCAAAAACACACATTATACAAGCGCACATTGGCGGACTGTATGGTTATAGTAAAAACAATGGAACAGATACATCCCTGGTAAAGTGTTAACTTTGTTGATCCCAAAAAATTCCCGTCACTAATCTGTAACAACCCCGAAAGCTGAGACAAAACAAAGCCTATCTGTAAGGGGTTGCCGGGGAATGATCAGATGGCGTGTTGTGAGATCCAGCATTCGTCTTCCGTCACACAGGATTCATCAGGGGATTTCTTCTCACTACCAGCGTTAAATTTACGTTGTGTTTCACCCCGTGTGGACATGGTCATTGGGATTTGGAGACACGGTTGGTAGGGGGTGGGGGGAGACACGGCTGGACGGGGGTGGGGGGGGGGGGGGAGACACGGCTAGACGGGGGTGGGGGGGGGAGACACGGCTAGACGGGGGTGGGGGGGGGGGGAGACACGGCTAGACGGGGGTGGGGGGAGACATGGTCATTGGGATTTGGAGACACGGCTGGGTGGGGGTGAGGGGAGACACGGCTAAACGGGGGTGGGGGGGGGGAGACACGGCTAGACGGGGGTGGGGGGAGACATGGTCATTGGGATTTGGAGACACGGCTGGGTGGGGGTGAGGGGAGACACGGCTAAACGGGGGTGGGGGGGGGAGACACGGCTAGACGGGGGTGGGGGGGGGGGAGACACGGCTAGACGGGGGTGGGGGGGGGGAGACACGGCTAAACGGGGGTGGGGGGGGGGGGAGACACGGCTAAACGGGGGTGGGGGGGGGGGGAGACACGGCTAGACGGGGGTGGGGGGGGGAGACACGGCTAAACGGGGGTGGGGGGGGGGGGGGAGACACGGCTAGACGGGGGTGGGGGGGGGGAGACACGGCTAAACGGGGGTGGGGGGGGGGAGACACGGCTAGACGGGGGTGGGGGGGGGGGGGAGACACGGCTAAACGGGGGTGGGGGGGGGGGGAGACACGGCTAGACGGGGGTGGGGGGAGACACGGCTAGACGGGGGTGGGGGAGACATAATCATTGGGCTTTGGAGACACGGTTGGCTGGGGGTGAGGGGAGACACGGCTAAACGGGGTGGGGGGGGGGGAAACACGGCTAGACGGGGGGGGGGGGAAACACGGCTAGACGGGGGTGGGGGAAACACGGCTAGACGGGGGTGGGGGAGACATGGTCATTGGGATTTGGAGACACGGTTGGCTGGGGGTGGGGGGAGACACGGCTAGACGGGGGTGGGGGGGGGGAAACACGGCTAGACGGGGGTGGGGGAAACACGGCTAGACGGGGGTGGGGGAAACACGGTTAGACGGGGGTGGGGGGAGACATGGTCATTGGGATTTGGAGACACGGTTGGCTGGGGGTGGGGGGAGACACGGCTAGACGGGGGGGGGGGGGAAACACGGCTAGACGGGGGTGGGGGAAATACGGCTAGACGGGGGTGGGGGAGACATGGTCATTGGGATTTGGAGACACGGGCTGGGGGTGAGGGGAGACACGGCTAAACGGGGGTGGGGGGGGGGGAGACACGACTAGACGGGGGTGGGGGAGACACGGCTAGACGGGGGTGGGGGAGACATAATCATTGGGCTTTGGAGACACGGTTGGCTGGGGTGGGGGAGACATGGTCACTGGGATTTGGAGACACGGCTGGGTGTGGGTGGGGGGGGGGGGGGGAGACACGGCAGGCTGGGGGTTGTCCCGAGTGTCTTAGGGGTAACGAGAGTTGATTAGTCATACACGCATTCCGCAGTCGGGCAGATCAGAATGCTGCACGGAGTTCAAGTACTATTTAGGGCGATTTTACAGCCAATTAATACAGCATCATCTCTCGCGTAAAGACACACAACAAGGATCTAAAAAAGGAGAGTTGGGTTTCAATTTCTATTTCGTTTCTCTTGTAAAATATTTTGTTCTGTAGCCTTGAACATGCAGAAAGACTATTGTCATATGAAAACAATAACGAACTAAAATATTAAAATGACATCGGATACTTCAAGACAAACTTCCGCATGCGATTGAATAAATAAATAAGAACACGGTTTAACATTTTCATACTGATTTCACATCAGTTGTTTTAAAACTGTTTGCATCAGCGGTAATAAATAACGAAACAAAACAATCGACTAGCTCCGTGTGGCGTAATGTGTGCCACAGCAAGTTGGCAATGTACCGCTTGCTATGTCAAGACGACGGACATGTGCTGTTAAGCATATCAAATACACCCAGCCTCACGGAAACTGCATGAATGAATGTGTTACAACAACCAAACAGTCCCTAGGTAGGGGCGTAGCGAGGGGGGGGTGTCGGACCGCACCGGGTGACACCATTTATGGGGGGTGACACAAAGGCAAAAAATAGCAAAATATATAGAGAAAAACTTGAGGGGGGGGTGCAAATCGAAAGTTTGAGGGGGGGGGGGGGTGCAAATCGAAAACTTGAGGGGGGTGTGCAAATCGAAAATTTGAAAGTTTGTCCCCGGGAAGGGTCGCTACGCCTCTGGGGGGGGGGGGGGGGGTGATACCATTAAGTGCCGCACTGGGTGACACCCGACCTCGCTACGCCACTGTCCCTAGGTAAAACCTTCAAAAGTTTTATACCGAAAAAACAAACTCCGCAATGTAAGAAATTATGCAAGAACTGCTGCCTCGTGTATAAAATGTAAACAGATCCGAATGTATTGTGACGAGTCTGTGTTGGGCATATTTTGTTTACCCTAACAATCCCATTTACCGCGGGTTCCTTCGACTGGCCGACGCCACAGCGTGACGCTCGTCTATTACCACGTGACTCAAGTCAACCAACCCAGCATCAAATGTCACGGCTGCCATTACTCCACAAATGACCCAGCTTTATAATTAATTCTTCAGCTAGGTTCTAGTTCGGCTTGGTTGATGTTCTATTAACTAACTCCCGATGTCGTCGGTTGATCGTTGCTGGTCTTAATTCATTGAGCGGTCATTAGAATAAGTGCCATTGTCTAAAACCAACATTGGGTTTCTCCTAGAATTTCTCGGCACAAATTCACCCGTCTTGTTGTCGCCTCCCCCCACGCACACAATAGGGCTTGTAATTGGGTGAAAAACACGGCAATTGTCCTGTTGTTCACGCGTGGACTAGTTAGACCTGGCTAAAACAAGGCAAGATTTCAAAAGCTTTTGTCGCGAGAATAGCTGAGGCGAATTATTCACAAATAGAATGCTATCCATTTATGGAGGGTCAATTATTGTCGTATTATATAAAACATTTTTCTTTTCATTTATAAAAAGGATTTTAATGGAATTTAAATAAAAAAATTTGTACAAGATGAAAACAGTTGTGTTCGGTGCAAGAAAACTAGAGCTTTAGAAAACAAGCGGTCCACATATCTAGTTGTGGTAGATGAAGTAAACTTTTGATGAACTAATAGAGTGTCAGAACTAATTGATTACCATGAGAGTTCAGTAATACTATATATGTCCACTGACCAATATTACAGACTTCTAACGGTCGTTGACCCTAGTCTTCATTTTGTCAGACTGCAGACGTCTGTTTAATGAGATTATTTAAAAGCAGCTCAGAAAAACGTGTTCCTATCTGAGCAATTTGTATTGCATGTAAAGAGTCCATGATGCTTTTGTTGAAATCAGATAATGATGCTAGAGTATCAAAGCTATTAGGATAGTTAGCAAGAATGGCGTGTTTTTTAGAGTTCACGTAAAAATAAACTCATTTAGTGAGCCGGGATCGGCCAGGTAAAGCTCATGGCTGCTAAACCAAAATGTCCCGAGTTCTATTCATGGTGACACGCATTACTTGTGTTGAAAGAAATCATGTGCAACAGTATGATTAATTAAGAACTACGTAAAATAAAAAAGAATTACAGTCAAAACTTTAAAGTTTCTTAACTAAGATAAATTACAATGATGATTTTAGTTTTTTCCTACAACGTACACTCCCATCAACATGTGAAAAGCTATAACTTAGTTGGATGGCCAGGACAACTTAGTATCATAAAACTAGTGTTGAGATTCAGTGAGCTAACACCATGGCTTCAACAAGTGACTAAAGTACAGCCTGTCTACGGCCGTATTTCCTCATTGGATCTCTTTAATCATAGCCCGTCTCCCTGCAGCCAAAGGACAGCTCACTTTGGTCTACTGTATCGAGCTGGTGAAGGCTGCGGGACATTAGACTTGTAATCAAAGTCGTGGGTGAGTCAAGGTATCCTAATCGTGATGAGATAAGAGTTAACCAGACAGGCATAGGCTAGGTCAAAGGTATGGATGAAAAGTTGACCAGACAGGCATAGGCTAGGTCAAAGTTATGGATGAAAAGTTAACCAGACAGGCATAGGCTAGGTCAAAGTTTTAGATGAAAAGTTAACCAGACAGGCATAGGCTAGGTCAAAGTTTTAGATGAAAAGTTAACCAGACAGGCCTAGGCTAGGTCAAAGGTATGGATGAAAAGTTAACCAGACAGGCATAGGCTAGGTCAAAGTTTTAGATGAAAAGTTGACCGGACAGGCATAGGCTAGTCAAAGGTATGGATGAAAAGTTAACCAGACAGGCATAGGCTAGGTCAAAGTTATGGATGAAAAGTTAACCAGACAGGCATAGGCTAGGTCAAAGTTTTAGATGAAAAGTTAACCAGACAGGCATAGGCTAGGTCAAAGTTTTAGATGAAAAGTTAACCAGACAGGCCTAGGCTAGGTCAAAGGTATGGATGAAAAGTTAACCAGACAGGCATAGGCTAGGTCAAAGTTTTAGATGTAAAGTTAACCAGACAGGCATAGGCTAGGTCAAAGTTTTAGATGAAACGTTAACCAGACAGGCATAGGCTAGGTCAAAGTTTTAGATGAAAAGTTAACCAGACAGGCATAGGCTAGGTCAATGTTTTAGATGAAAAGTTAACCAGACAGGCCTATGCTAGGTCAAAGGTATAGATGAAAAGTTAACCAGACAAGCCTATGCTAGGTCAAAGGTATAGATGAAAAGTTAACCAGACACGCATTGGCTAGGTCAATGGTTTGGATACCAGACAGGCCAAGGCAACGTCAGAGGTATGTATGAAAAGTTGACAGGTCTAGCCACCCCCCCCCCCCCCACCATCGTCACAAAACGCCAGACCCTACTCACCACATAAAAAATTTCGTTAAGCTTCAACCCCCCCCCCCCCTCCCACGTATTGAAGTTTTTTTTGTTTTTTTAACAGATTTGTTTCTAAAATATTTACTGAGCTTGGCCAATATTGAGTATGTTGATCAATTGAAACAAAATAATTTAAAACAAAATCTTTTTTAAAATGCGCAGAAAAAAAAACCTGTTGAAATTCGGTATCTAACACACCTTTTTAATATACATAAGTGTCCCCTCCCTTGTTTCACACCTTCACACAGTCCTAGCCCACCCTCTTATGCGTGTGATGTCATGTGTGGACCACCCCTTCCCTTTACATGTTATTCCTTTGATGAAACACCAGCAAACGCGACAACACCACGTAAGCTATCCCCCTACAAAGATAAAACAGTTGTGTGTGTACATCATTGTTCTGCAATGCTCCAGTACAACCGTCTGTTGATTCAGTGACTCGCCATTAAAACATTTGTCAACTAGAGACTGAAGCTAGGATCGAATTGCTATACCAGCGGTGACATGCTGATGGGGGAAAAAATAATGAAGTTTATATTTAGAAAATAATTACTTGGTCGTGAAGAAATGATTGAGTAAAGGCCCTACAGGGAGATCGTATCATCGATAAGGTCGATACAATTTTGGTATCGATACAAGCGGTGAAGTGAGTACAAAGCGTTACACAAAGTTGAGATTTTGTAAACAACCTCAGGCGTTAATGTATCGTGAAGTACAGAAATTAAGAGAACAGACTAGTACAGATGTTCTAAATCCTTTGGGCTGACTTAAATGAAAATTATGTTAAACTGCAAGGCCTGTTCATTTTTAATAAGAAAAAAAAATTAATGATCCGACTGTATAGTATAATACATCAAATTTACGCTTAAGACATATACTGCAATCAAAGCCGTTATATATCGTACATGTATTTCTAAACATCAACAACCAAACAACTAGTTCTATATAAAAGACATTTGGATAAAGTATGCAATAAATAGTAGACCTACATTTGTCCCTTGCTCCACCAAACTAAACAGCAAGTCTCGGATAAAGGGTAAAATTAATAGTAGACCTGTATTTGTCCCTAGTTCCACCAAACTAAGCAGAAAATCTTGGATAAAGGGTAAAATTAATAGTAGACCTGCATTAGTCCCTAGTTGCACCAAACTAAGCAGAAAATTCTGACATCTCACGTAGGGCTTAATCAAGTAAATTAAACCCACGTCATCAAGACGAGCTAGCCATACCAGCAGAGCTCCCGCCCATTGCCCGGTTCATGCCGTGATCTGTCTACATGTCTCATGGTTCCAATCCTCTTCCCAGAGATTTATGTAACATCGATCAACATGGTATTAAATCACATCAGGCTTACCCCTCAAGACTAATGAGGATTAGCCGTGTAATCCGCTCAGTGTTATCTATGTAAACGGCAGATCAGTGAGTACACAATGAATGGCTGTGTCGGTAAGCTGTAGCTAGGCGCTCACTAGCTCTGCGTTAGATCTATTTCAGGTAGCCCCAGACAAGTTTATTACAATCAACTAACCACATTTCTGTACTAAAGAAAGCTGCTCATAAGTTATGTCACTTAACGTCTAAACTGGGAGGGTTTAGGTATGAGTGTGAGTGTGTTGGGGGGGGGGGGGGAGGTCTGATTTTTCTAGACGGATGGGCTTAAGTAGGGGAGGGAAAGAAGATGGCGTATATTATACAATTAGCATTTCATTTGTTTTTAAAGTAAAAAAAAATATGCAAATTTACGCTGAGGGAGGGAAGGGGTTGGAACTTAGCAAGTAGTTTTAATGTTGTCTTTTAACAGGTGTATTATAGTATTCAGGTGGGGACCGATGAGCATTGAGTTACGCGATTTAACACAAAACCATAACTAACGAAACTTATTTCTAACCACGGGCTCAATGGCCCAAGATAAAAAAAACAGCTCATTAAAATCTTAAAAACTAATTTATCGATGAAAATCTATAGTTTGATCAGTGTGTGTGTACCGCTGCAGTGAAGGCCACACGAGTGTATGCAACCCTAGCCCTCCCTACCTGTAACAGGTGGCCGATTCATTACGTGCAGGCCTTTAACCACACGGCCATTTAGCTGTCTTCAAACACATAACTAATGGGATCAAGACTTTACAAGACGACATATGCTGCAGCGTAGTTTAGATTATCTAAACACAGTCAAAACATGGAGGTCGGATAACAGTCAGCAAGACATGTGTTTAGAACAGTGGTTCTTAACCTCTAGAACAGTGGTTCTTAACCTCTAGAACAGTGGTTCTTAAACCTTTAGAACAGTGGTTCTTAACCTTTTTGGAGGTACCGAACCACACCAGTTTCTAATCAGCATTCATCGAACCCGTATTAAAAGGTCTATCGTCCGCACTGACAAAATCCGATCGCGAATCATATAAGTCGGGTATGTGTCTTGACCTCAGTTGAACCCTGTGATTGACTAGTCGAACCATAGGGGTTCGATCGAACCCAGGTTGAGAATCAATGGTTTAGAACATAGAACATGTGAAACTACAAAATGTTTAGTAAGAAAAAGATAAAAAATGTAGTAATAAAATCAATGGATGTATATGGAACGTTTTAAATTCTTAGTTTGAAAGGATTTTATTTCTTCACCCCCTCCCCTCTTTATTTGAGTATTCTGATGTAACAGGCCTTAGGATAGATTCAAAGCCAACAGGAAAAAAAATAAAAATAAAACGTGCTTTATTCGAATTGTTATTTATATAAATCATTTGCAATGTATGTGTGTTGATTCAATTCAAACAAATATCCACACCAACGGGTTGCTCAAATACTAATATGTTGGGCTCATGTGTGAAATTTGATTTAAAAAAAAATGGAATGACTTAAACCCATTGTTTTTGTTTAAATTAAAAACTTGTGTATATACTTTGCTTAAAAATATCTTTGAGCTGCAATGTTATATAAGATAAAATGCGGGCTGACCTTTACCTCGCTCAGCTCGGCACATACTCGGTTGAAAGCTTCTAACCAGCGAGATCTGGCCGGGGAAGACATGCGGTGTGCATCAGAGTCGGATTTTTCAAACGTGTCGAATGAGCTTTCTTTGGTGCTTTCTCGGCTGATGTTGGATGATGACACGTGACTATTCACAGGACTGTGGAGTTGAAAGAATAATTTCTTTTCTTACGATACGGAAGTTGCCTCGTTGCAGCCATGTTTCAAGGGACATAAATCGTGATATTTTTTACAATGCATTATTCATACAAAATATTCTGGATTACTTCCCTTTAATATCAAATGACCAGTTTTTTAAAAAAAAATTCCTTTTCTCTCACTCTACCATTCAACTGAGAAAGCAAACACCAAAGATGATCCTACCTATAATCTTGAGTACTCTGACGGCTCATGATTAGAGATGAATGATGACTTAGGACAGGGCTGGAACGAAATACGTTTCTGTTTATTTAATATTGAAAAAAAAAAACAAGTTAGTGTTGCAGCAAGTATGAGGGCAGGTGCATCTACAATACAGGAACTTCTGGGTAGTCTTCTCGTTTGTCTATCTGGCATGATTATACACATGTTATTTACATGACATGATAATTTATTGAAAGGCAGGAGACACGGCATGGTACTTTAATTAGAACCTCTTTATCTTACGTATTTAATTAACATGTGTTGTAATATTATCCTTGGTGTATACGATGATTGATGAAGCGCTTACGTGTATTAAAGTGTTAAACGCTATACTTAACTCCAAGGGGACGTCATTGAACTGAATATAAACAGCGTAGTGTAAGCTAAAATTTGGGATTTCTTTGGTACCAGATGTAATTTGTAAAGTACAGCTTTAATGATCTGACCAAAACATTTTTCTAGGGCGATTAATACGGATTTTTTAATGGTGTCGTAGTTATCTAATAACGGATATCTGTATTATTAACTTTTTAGGATATAAATACAGAACACCATCTTTAAATTGAATTCTAGACTACCTAGAAGCAAAATGTTGCATTCAAAATACTATTGCTATCTAATTCTAAATTAACGTTGTAAAAATGACATACTATCCAGAGTGAGGTAGGCTATATATATATACCTCAGTGAGAGGTATATATATATATATATATATATATATATATATACATATACATATATATATATATACACACACACACACCATATATATATACACACACACACACATATATATATATATATATATATATATATATATATATATATATATATATATATATATATATATATATATATATATATATATATATATATATATATATATATATATATATATATAGATAGATAGATAGATAGATATTATCATTCTTTGAGAAGATAAATAGATGTTTTAGATATCTTTTATCACGAGCCACCCAACTTTGCCAGCCTTTAATAGCACGTTTAATGAAGTTTAATATGTAGATGTTGGCAGTAGGCTAGAATGAAAACAGCTTTCACATATCCGCTTCAAAGTGCCGTTGTGGTGTCCCGCTCTGTCATCACAGGCAAGATAAAGCTAAGAGGTAACATTAGATGATAAAACCATCGGCCGTGTGGGCCGTCTGTGATTCAATGGCAGCGTCAGGCTTCATGCCGGAACTCTTTGATTTATGGAGGGGAAGGGGGGGGGTAGCCCTGTTATTACCTTTTGTTGCTACTGTCATGTAATGGGGAGAGTGGTTTGATTGTACAAGTGTGGTTGTGTACACAGTAGTGGGGAGAGTGGTTTGATTGTACAAGTGTGGTTGTGTACACAGTAGTGGGGAGAGTGGTTTGATTGTACAAGTGTGGTTGTGTACACAGTAGTGGGGAGAGTGGTTTGATTGTACAAGTGTGGTTGTGTACACAGTAGTGGGGAGAGTGGTTTGATTATACAAGTGGTTGTGTACACAGTAGTGGGGAGAGTGGTTTGATTGTACAAGTGTGGTTGTGTACACAGTAGTGGGGAGAGTGGTTTGATTATACAAGTGGTTGTGTACACAGTAGTGGGGAGAGTGGTTTGATTGTACAAGTGTGGTTGTGTACACAGTAGTGGGGAGAGTGGTTTGATTGTACAAGTGTGGTTGTGTACACAGTAGTGGGGAGAGTGGTTTGATTGTACAAGTGTGGTTGTGTACACAGTAGTGAGGAGAGTGGTTTGATTGTACAAGTGTGGTTGTGTACACAGTAGTGGGGAGAGTGGTTTGATTGTACAAGTGTGGTTGTGTACACAGTAGTGGGGAGAGTGGTTTGATTATACAAGTGTTTGTGTACACAGTAGTGGGGAGAGTGGTTTGATTGTACAAGTGTGGTTGTGTACACAGTAGTGGGGAGAGTGGTTAGATTGTACAAGTGTGGTTGTGTACACAGTAGTGGGGAGAGTGGTTTGATTGTACAAGGGTGGTTGTGTACACAGTAGTGGGGAGAGTGGTTTGATTGTACAAGTGTGGTTGTGTACACAGTAGTGGGGAGAGTGGTTTGATTGTACAAGTGTGGTTGTGTACACAGTAGTGGGGAGAGTGGTTTGATTGTACAAGTGTGGTTGTGTACACAGTAGTGAGGAGAGTGGTTTGATTGTACAAGTGTGGTTGTGTACACAGTAGTGGGGAGAGTGGTTTGATTGTACAAGTGTGGTTGTGTACACAGTAGTGGGGAGAGTGGTTTGATTATACAAGTGTTTGTCTACACAGTAGTGGGGAGAGTGGTTTGATTGTACAAGTGTGGTTGTGTACACAGTAGTGGGGAGAGTGGTTTGATTGTACAAGTGTGGTTGTGTACACAGTAGTGGGGAGAGTGGTTTGATTGTACAAGTGTGGTTGTGTACACAGTAGTGGGGAGAGTGGTTTGATTGTACAAGTGTGGTTGTGTACACAGTAGTGGGGAGAGTGGTTTGATTATACAAGTGTTTGTGTACACAGTAGTGGGGAGAGTGGTTTGATTGTACAAGTGTGGTTGTGTACACAGTAGTGGGGAGAGTGGTTTGATTGTACAAGTGTGGTTGTGTACACAGTAGTGGGGAGAGTGGTTTGATTGTACAAGTGTGGTTGTGTACACAGTAGTTGGGAGAGTGGTTTGATTGTACAAGTGTGGTTGTGTACACAGTAGTGGGGAGAGTGGTTTGATTGTACAAGTGTGGTTGTGTACACAGTAGTGGGGAGAGTGGTTTGATTGTACAAGTGTGGTTGTGTACACAGTAGTGGGGAGAGTGGTTTGATTATACAAGTGTTTATGTACACAGTAGTGGGGAGAGTGGTTTGATTGTACAAGTGTGGTTGTGTACACAGTAGTGGGGAGAGTGGTTTGATTGTACAAGTGTGGTTGTGTACACAGTAGTGAGGAGAGTGGTTTGATTGTACAAGTGTGGTTGTGTACACAGTAGTTGGGAGAGTGGTTTGATTGTACAAGTGTGGTTGTGTACACAGTAGTGAGGAGAGTGGTTTGATTGTACAAGTGTGGTTGTGTACACAGTAGTGGGGAGAGTGGTTTGATTGTACAAGTGTGGTTGTGTACACAGTAGTGGGGAGAGTGGTTTGATTGTACAAGTGTGGTTGTGTACATAGACAGCTAGTAGTGAGGAGAGTGGTTTGATTGTACAAGTGTGGTTGTGTACACAGTAGTGAGGAGAGTGGTTTGATTGTACAAGTGTGGTTGTGTACACAGTAGTGGGGAGAGTGGTTTGATTGTACAAGTGTGGTTGTGTACATAGACAGCTAGTAGTGAGGAGAGTGGTTTGATTGTACAAGTGTGGTTGTGTACACAGTAGTGAGGAGAGTGGTTTGATTGTACAAGTGTGGTTGTGTACACAGTAGTGGGGAGAGTGGTTTGATTGTACAAGTGTGGTTGTGTACACAGTAGTGAGGAGAGTGGTTTGATTATACAAGTGTTTGTGTACACAGTAGTTGGGAGAGTGGTTTGATTGTACAAGTGTGGTTGTGTACACAGTAGTGGGGAGAGTGGTTTGATTGTACAAGTGTGGTTGTGTACATAGACAGCTAGTAGTGGGGAGAGTGGTTTGATTGTACAAGTGTGGTTGTGTACACAGTAGTGAGGAGAGTGGTTTGATTGTACAAGTGTGGTTGTGTACACAGTAGTTGGGAGAGTGGTTTGATTGTACAAGTGTGGTTGTGTACACAGTAGTTGGGAGAGTGGTTTGATTGTACAAGTGTGGTTGTGTACACAGTAGTGGGGAGAGTGGTTTGATTGTACAAGTGTGGTTGTGTACACAGTAGTGGGGAGAGTGGTTTGATTGTACAAGTGTGGTTGTGTACACAGTAGTGGGGAGAGTGGTTTGATTGTACAAGTGTGGTTGTGTACACAGTAGTGAGGAGAGTGGTTTGATTGTACAAGTGTGGTTGTGTACACAGTAGTGGGGAGAGTGGTTTGATTGTACAAGTGTTTCCATTTCTTTCGTAGGTGTAACTTGTGCATGAAAGGTGACTTAAAACCAAGTTCATTATCAGGCCAAATTTGGAATTTTGGGCCAGAAATTGATGCGCATTCAGTTTAAAGTTGATTTTAGACTAGATCACCTTTTAATACTTTTATTCCTGAAACTTACTCGATAACCAAGTGTACCATGAATATTTAATACTACTAAATTACTATTAACTATTACACCAATGTAATCGCCAAAGAAAACCTTTATACGATGAGTAGTTTATATATTGGATTTGGTGTAAAACGAATTGTTATTACAAATTAATGATGTATATAAATGTGTCTAGCTACATTAATAATAATAGCTAGTCTATTCTAAGAATTAAAAAAAAAATCAAATTAAAAAAAAAAAACATTTTTTGTTTAAAACTTAAGGGTTAAGAATTTCTTTCTTAAGGGCGACTCTATGTGTCAGCAAGGACGTGCACAGAAACTTGAAGAAAATCAAACTAACATTCTCTAAGCCCCGGAGAATACACTAGAGAAGAATAAGCTACACCTCAAATAGCTCGCTGAGGAAACATTACCTTACAGCAACGTTGCCTTGCACTTGTATAAATGTCATTTATGTAAGTGAATAATCTCAAAGGAACCTCTACCAGCATTATTTACAACTTAAGAACATGAAGTGTGAGAAAAAAATATATACACAGACTTAAAAAAACAATTCATGAACTTAATTAAAGACAAAGACATTACCTGTCTTGAATGAAAGACTGGGGTCTGCTATTTGGGCGACTGTTATAGAAGAGAATATCCGAGTCCGTATCACTGCGCCCGTGGTGATACGGACCTTCGTTTTGGTAATAGTTCTGATCCTGATCATAGCTATAATCCCTTTCAAAGCTTCGATTCCTATGGTAGTCCTGATCCTCCCGATCATAATCCTCGTCGCCGTATTGTTCAAATGAGCGTTGGTCAGGGGAATGTTGATCTAGAGACCGCTGGTCGAACGACTGGTCAAAGCTGTCATCGTAGCGGATGGTTTCCCGGCTGTCGTCCCGTAGACGGTACGGATGGTCCGGATGGTTGCGGTACTGGTGTGCGGAGGTGTTGTGCTGGTGTTGAACGGGGTAGTTGATGTCGCTGGTGTAGTCGCTGTCTTCAGACATACCAGCTGGGGGATATGTTGAGAAGAAAGTTCATCTACAATTATACACACATACCCACAGACAGTCGGGTGTTGTATTATGCTATGTTGAGAAGAAAGTTCATCTAAAATTATACACACATACCCCAGACAGTTCGAATGTTCAACATTTATTACATGTATTGTAATATGTTATGTTGAGAAGAAAGTTCATCTACAATTATACACACATACCCTCAGACAGTCGGGTATACAACATTCATTACATATATTGTATTATGTTATGTTGAGAAGAAAGTTCATCTACAATTATACACACAATTATACACACATACCCTCAGAAGGTCGGGTATACAACATTCATTACATGTATTGTATTATGTTATGTTGAGAAGAAAGTTCATCTACAATTATACACATACCCCCAGACAGTTCGAATGTTCAACATTTATTACATGTATTGTATAGTGAGTTTAAACATGACATGCTAAACGATCTAAAGAGATGCTCTGCTTTATGTCCCCACGTAGCTTCCACACAAGAAGCTAACTCGAGTCAGGAAAATTGAATGCGTCAAGGCAACATACTGACCACACACATTTTTCACATGCCTCGAAACATAAACTCTACTTCATATACACTTATACATGATGGAATAATAATGGAAAGAGCTGTTTAAAAACGCTAAAAAGTTGAAGTAGTATCTCTTGAGTGTAAATAAGCTTCAGAACGAGTGGGGGATTACAAACATAATACTTGTCAAACTATTTTAGTATAGACGTGTGTGTAGTGGCACCATTTTTCATTTGTCTTAATTTTTTTCGTGTGACAGAAAGCTAGTCCAAAAACAAAATCACTTACATTGTGCATAGGAAGGTGGACGCGGCGTATCTTGAGCTGCAAGCATCTGCAAAAGACAGACATATAATATATGCACTCACGTATTAAGTTTAATTTTTATCTGTTTATAGCTACATCATGTGAAATATCGTATACAGTAAAAACTCAATATTAATGTGACTAAGACGTATGCACTGATCTTAGAATGTCTTTAGTACTGTCCCCCTCTTGTTCCCCTTACCCCTTTAAGTATTGTATACAATCTTCTGAGAGCACATTACTTGGATCTATGAGGCTGTAAATTTAATTCTCTTCAAATATAGACATGCACCAAAGATAAAGTCAAAGACGTGGTGGTCCAGACTAAGTCCACACCAACCATCACTTTGATGGACTACGTGTCAAGTCCAGAGAAGTTCTTAATCTCTTGTAAAAATAAATATTAAAAAACAACATCCCGGAAGTAGTGGGTTTCTCTTTTCCTTTTTACTTTCTCGTATATACGAAGTATAGAGAAAGTCTTGTAATCGTGCAAAAAAAAAAAAATCGAGATTTTTACAAATCTCGACGTTTTACACCTCACTGATACGGAAAAACATAATTTTGCAATCTTGTCCGTATGTCTGTGTGTCTGCGTGTCTGTCTGTCCGTGTGTAAACACGATAACTTGAGTACCGTTACAGCTAGGTTGATGAAATTTCATATATAAGTATTTTATCAAAATCGTAGATCCGTATCAACTTTTGAGCGATTTCCGATAACCGGAAGTGGTACTTTTCCTACTTTGAATTTTTCAAAAGCCTATAACTTGAGTACTATTTCAGATTGATAAATGAAATTTCACATGTAAGTAAAAGATCTAATTCTCTACCTTCTGTTAAATTTTGAGTAATTTCCGTTGACTGGAAGTAGTAATTTACGCTGCTTCCGATTTCTCAAAAAACTAATGTAAATTTTAAGTACTAATAATATTGCGCACTATTATGCGCTTTTTTATTTGGCGTTCACTTGGTGTGCAATTAATTTGTCTACGAGATTTTATTCTATTTTTAAAACTTTAAGTATTTAAAATGGATTAAAAATCATGTCTATAGCCCGAGTTCCCATCCCCTGTTATTTTATATAAGAATATTCGAGAAAGTTTAGGGGAGATCACTCCCGGTTTATTTTTCCTTGTGTGGCAAAGACTTCAATGAGAATTTGTGTAACCTTTGTGTTGAAGAGGATTATAACTAAGCATAGTGTTTGGGGATTCCCGATAAAATGTACACCACCATTAAGATAGGCTTTACAAAGCGACTGTAATGTCAAGAATCACGTAGTACACATGACAGGGAGATAAAAATAGCAAACTCGGCATGTTTAATAGTTGGCATTCAGACAGGATTGGTAGTAACGTTTTCTTGCAATAAGTATTGGAATGGAATATTTTACATGTTTATTTTCACACAAGTTGTCATGACCTACTGACGCCACTAGATATATATATATATATATATATATATATATATATATATATATATATATATATATATATATATATATATATATATATATCAGATACAGGAAATATATTCAGATATTGACGCAGCTAGATTGATATATCTGAGGAAGTATATTCAGATATTGACGCCACTAGATTGATCTATCTGAGGAAATATATTCAGATATTGACGCCACTAGATTGATCTATCTGAGGAAATATATTCAGATATTGACGCCACTAGACTGATCTATCTGAAAAAATATATTCAGATATTGACGCCACTAGATTTATCTATCTGAGGAATATATTCAGATATTGACGCCACTAGATTGATCTATCAGATACGAGGAAATATATTCAGATATTGACGCCACTAGATTTATCTATCTGAGGAAATATATTCAGATATTGACGCCACTAGATTGATCTATCAGATACGAGGAAATATATTCAGATATTGACGCCACTAGATTGATCTATCAGATACGAGGAAATATACTCAGATATTGACGCCACTAGATAAATCTATCTGGAGGAAATATATTCAGATATTGACGCCACTAGATTGATATAACTGAGTAAATATATTCAGATATTGACGCCACTAGATTGATCTATCTGAGGAAATATATTCAGATATTGACGCCACTTGATTGATCTATCTGAGTAAATATATTCAGATAATGACGCCACTAGATTTATCTATCAGATACGAGGAAATATATTCAGATATTGACGCCACTAGATTGATCTATCTGAGTAAATATATTCAGATATTGACGCCACTAGATTGATCTATCTGAGGAAATAGATTCAGATATTGACGCCACTAGACTGATCTATCTGAAAAAATATATTCAGATATTGACGCCACTAGATTTATCTATCAGATACGAGGAAATATATTCAGATATTGACGCCACTAGATTGATCTATCTGAGGAAATAGATTCAGATATTGACGCCACTAGACTGATCTATCTGAGTAAATATATTCAGATAATGACGCCACTAGATTTATCTATCAGATACGAGGAAATATATTCAGATATTGACGCCACTAGATTGATCTATCTGAGGAAATATATTCAGATATTGACGCCACTAGATTTGATCTATCAGATACGAGGAAATATATTCAGATATTGACGCCACTAAATTGATCTATCTGAGGAAATATATTCAGATATTGACGCCACTACATTGATCTATCTGAGTAAATATATTCAGATATTGACGCCACTGGGCTAGCCATCTGACTCTGGTGTGCCGGCAGACGACAGCTGATTGGTATCACGCACATTAACACTGCACGCGACTACCAGCCCCTCAGAGACCAGACCGAAGAATTCGACATTTTTGTTTTTTACTTTCTCGTATATACGAAGTATAGAGAAAGTCTTGTAATCGTGCAAAAAAAAAATCGAGATTTTTGCCAATCTCGACGTTTTGCATCTCACTGATACGGAAAAACATAATTTTGCAATCTTGTCCGTATGTCTGTGTGTCTGTGTGTGTGTGTGTGTGTGTGTGTGTGTGTGTCCGTGTGTAAACACGATAACTTGAGTACCGTTACAGCTAGGTTGATGAAATTTCATATATAAGTATTTAATCAAAATCGTAGATCCGTATCAACTTTTGAGCGATTTCCGATAACCGGAAGTGGTACTTTTCCTACTTTGAATTTTTCAAAAGCCTATAACTTGAGTACTATTTCAGATAGATAAATGAAATTTCATACGTAAGTAAAAGATCTAATTCTCTACCTTCTATTAAATTTTGAGTCATTTCCGTTGACTGGAAGTAGTACTTTACGCTACTTCCGATTTCTCAAAAAACTAATGTAAATTTTAAAAGTAATAATAATATTGCGCACTATTATGCGCTTTTTTATTTCGCGTTCACTTGGTGTGCAATTAATTTGTCTACGAGATTTTATTCTATTTTTAAAACTTTAAGTATTTAAAATGGATTAAAAATCATGTCTATAGCCCGAGTTCCCATCCCCTGTTATTTTATATAAGAATATTCGAGAAAGTTTAGGGGAGATCACTCCCGGTTTATTTAAAAGGCGAGCACAAAATGCTCCCCTTTCACGTCACCTCAGTCCCACGCCGACCTTCGAGTAAGACATTTCGATGATCAAGTAGGTGTTAAGCTACAGAAGATTCAGGCAGAAATTCGATTTGCTGAAAGTAGTTCGGTTGAACTCGATTTCACCAGAGAGTTGTAAAAAGCAGTCAAAGGAGAGCAGAACTAAAACCATGATAGAAGGAACATACACTACATAAGGTGTACAACTTTTGGGGAGAATAGCTCAACACAAGCACGATTATATTACTGATACAAGCAGATTGAACTTTAAAATAGTTTTAGACGCTAGCATAGAGAAGCTTAAAACATAATGCAGTGTAACATAATAAATGTTCTTTCCTAAAGGCTATTCAGAATCATTTTAACAGTACTCTTCTAAAAACTATTCATAACAATTAAACAATACTTTATAAAGATTATTTATCACCATTAAAGAGTGATTCCAAAAGGTTATTTATCACCATTATAGAGTGCTTCCAAAAGGCTATTCGTAACCATTAAACAGTACTTTCTAAAGGCTATTTATAACCATTAAACATTACTTTCTAAAGGCTATTTATAACCATTAAACATTACTTTCTAAAGGCTATTTATAACCATTAAACAATAATTTGTAAAGGCTTCTCATAAGTATTAAATTGTACTTTCTAAAGGCTATTCATAACCATTACAGTACTTTCTGAAGGCTATTCTTAAGCACAAAACAGTACCTTCTAACCGCTATTTACAACTATTAAACGGGACTTTCTAAAGGCTATTCCTAAGTATTAAACAGTACTTCCTGCTATACTATACATAATAAATCAGACAACGAACACTGAAGACTAAATACTTAATGT
Source organism: Physella acuta (assembly GCF_028476545.2). Lineage (NCBI taxonomy): Eukaryota > Metazoa > Mollusca > Gastropoda > Physidae > Physella > Physella acuta. Next base: position 196,637 of record NW_026732813.1, read on the forward strand.
TCACCCAGGTAACAACGAGGCGCTAATCACATGATCCTAGAACATGGTCACCCAGAGAGCTTACAAGTCAACACTATGAGAGCGGCCCAAATCTGACCAACGACCCTACGAGGCAACTCTAATCTCTGACTGGCTAGCCACAACTGCCGCCTTTTCACTTATTAATCACCCCCGATAATTAATGCAGAACTGAGGATCAACTACAGGACACGTAGCCAATCAATGAGGTGAGATCCATCATAGATGAGGTATCTCACAGACGAGGTAATACTCGCAGGATCAAATCTGAATTTCCCCGGGTGTAATGATAAGAGCAGAGAGAGAAAAAAAAAACTGAAATGAAAATAGAGAAACACGTTTAAGATGAGGAGGGGAGGGGTATGAAATTAATTAAAAACAAACAGCAATGTCCAACACGTTCAGGCGCTATTTTCTAGAGAAATTATTTCCTCTCCTGACTGTAAAGAGGGGGGAAATCGATCAATATTTTCAATCGTTTAAAATTAAAAAGTGTAGTTGAATATCCCCGATCCATATAATATTCTATTGACAAACTTCTTTCCTAGGGTGATTTTTTTTTCTTCTCCCGGCAACCCTTGTATTAAATATTTAATGTCCACAAGTATGTTCCTAGTCTGAAACATATACCACTTTATTCAACGTCATTTGTTTGCGTACTCCTGTTAAAGGGATGTAATCTAAGTGCTGAAAATACAGCTCGGGTTATCCTTTTTTCTCATATATGTTGTCACCAATGAAATTCAATCAGTACATTGAAAAAAAAAACGCTTGTTCTCTGTGTAACAGTTTGTTGTATCGATAATGACTTCAAAGTCAATTAAGTTGAATTAATTATATACAGTTAATGAAAGTATTTTTTTCAAGCAACTGTGTTCGAAGAAATAACAGTATTTACAGAATGGTAGTAGCCTAAAAAGTAACGATAACATATTTGTTTTAAACAGAAATTGTAACATTGGCATATCACCACTACATCAATACATCATACTCTATGTCATATATGTGAGAGTGAGAAAGATATGGGATGGGGGAAGCGAGAGAGACAGTGAGTGAGACAGAGAGTGAGAGAGAAAGTGAGTGAGAGACAGAGAGAAAGAGAGCGAGAGGAAGAAAAAAAAATTATAAAATTACACTGAATATAAAATATTGCAATTTCTTTTTCGAATGGCTGCTCTTTAAAACATCTTGAAAAATACATTTCCCGGGTTTTAAACGTAACTCCGTGATAGACAGAGAGGCAAATGAAAAAAAATCTAGCACGAATGAATAAAAAAAGCCCATATATAATATAATTAAGTATAAAATAAAGCAGCAAGGAGGAAGAAAAATCTCTCTGGCCATGTCAGGTTTTTATGTCAGATTTCAATATGTCACCCTGTCCAACACGTTTTTATTAAACGCGAGGCTTTTATAAGCCGCACTAAAGAAGGTAAATATTTCTGCTGCTAATCAATACACGGAGGGAAATGTGCTCGTGTTTTACGTTGTTGACTAGTGCTGGTAGATCTTGCTCAGTTTAGATTAGTAGGTCTTGCTTAGTTGGGTTATCTAAATGGTCGAGGGGGAATCTTGCTTAGATCGTTATCTAAATGGTCGATGGTGGACCTTGCTTCGTGCGGTTATCTAAATGGTCGATGGTGAATCTTGCTTCGTGCGGTTATCTAAATGGTCGATGGTGGACCTTGCTAAGTTCGATGCTGTTCTTTTATTCTCAAGAGTCTAGACACCAGCACTGTGTAGCATAAGCCCCAATGTTAACCATGTGTGGCGCCAGATCTAGCCGTTCAAGACAGCACCTATTCTCCAGATTGCAGAAGACAATTTGCTAAGTTACAGATACATTTGAAATCTTTTGTATCCCGTAAACGAGTAGCAAAAAAATCCTCCTAATGCACCCCCGGGCTTGTTACTGTTGTTCACAAAACACAGTAAGATTCGGTATGAAGACGTGACATTATAAGATTACATCTTCGGGCATTTTTTGCATACGTAGCCAGGAACTCCACTCTATATGGCCTGAACACTATGGGTACAAACCGGCACTTATTTGATTAAATAAGGCTCTTTTCAACGGTATAAATACAAAAATACAACTACGACGACATTAGATTGCATATCCAACATCGGTTTTGGTATGGTTTCAAAAAAAATAAAATTTCTAAAATTTCACAGAACTGTCTGTGCAGCTCGATAACTATGATAGTAGCGTACCGCAATGGATGAAAAAACAAAGTTTATTGCATGCTATACCAGACGGGACTAGGCCTGTACTCCGTTGGAAAAAGATGGAGCCACAATGCAGGTGGAAAGTCTTAACCCAACTGGGCTGACGTGTAATTCATTCTTTTAAAAAAAAATCTTTTTTAAAAATAACCAAACTTAGCATAATTAATATTTTAAATCGTAAAACAATGACGCTTTTATGCCCAGATCAAAAGAAACGAATAGTGCCATGTATCGCCCATTTAATTCCAATACTTTTAAAGCAGTTTATTTCTGGATTGGATATGAATCTATAATAAAAAAAAATAACTTCAAAACGAAGGAAATTGACTGTCTGGACGCTGGTTAACGACAAAACAGAAACGAAAAGGCAAAAAAAAAAAAGGCGTGGGACAAGAACCAATCTTCAAAGTCTTCTAGATAAAAGCATTTATACCAAGAGCAGAAGCTGTGTCTCGCGTGAGGCTACATTCTGTATTTGCATTTCATTATGCACATTCAATGTCTCTGGGCCAAATATCTCAACGCCTTTACCTCAGAGGGAAAAAACTATCCCCAGCATAGCGGTAGCGATGAAACCAAACAAGAATAAAATGACATTGTACGTATACCAATGGCTGATCGCTTCTTTTATCGACATAAAAAGTAATTTATGTCCGTTCATTTCATACGGGATACATTGGGGGAAAGGCTGTTGGGAGGAGGAAAGAAAAGGGAAGATTGATCCAGAAAGGAAGAGTTATAACGAGATGGAGCATGAAGAAAAAGGGGGAGGGTCAAAGGAAGATTGATCCAGAAAGGAAGTGTTATAACGAGATGGAGCATGAAGAAAAAGGGGGAGGGTTAAAGGAAGATTGATCCAGAAAGGAAGAGTTGTAAACAGTTGGAGCATGAAGAAAAAGGGGGAGGGTTAAAGGAAGATTGATCCAGAAAGGAAGTGTTATAACAAGATGGAGCATGAAGAAAAAGGGGGAGGGTTGAAGGAAGATTGATCCAGAAAGGAAGTGTTATAACAAGATGGAGCATGAAGAAAAAGGGGGAGGGTTAAAGGAAGATTGATCCAGAAAGGAAGAGTTGTAAACAGTTGGATGGGGATGGAAAGATTGGGATTTTTTTTTTCGAGGCAGGATAGGACTTGACAGAAAGACATACGTTAAGAATTGTGGGCGGAATTTATAAAAGTAAGATTTTGGCGCGAAAAGCATTTGGGGCGAAGGCATCAGGGAAAAATATTGAAAATGGAAGGTTAGGTATAAGCAATATTTCTAAGACAGATCAATTATTGACGAACCGTCTGGTGGATCAGAAACTGACAAAAAGCAAACATTGGGTATTAGAGAACTAGGGTCTAAACACTAAAGTTCAAGATTTAATGTTTATGTTGCTTTTCGCATTTGACGAGAGAATCGCTGATAAGTAGAAAAACCAGATCCCATGGGGACGTATCAAGACGAGACATGACGTATGTACGAAGGAGCAGGGGCGAGGACGGCAGAGTGGCAATAAGTATTGATTGGTAGGGTTTTTATCACCAGGGGTAATGATTGCCTTTATATCACAAGGGCTCTGAAAAGAGGCCACACGGGGTAAATTAATTTCAAGCTGGATCAGTTAACTTACATCATACACGATGTTAAGGGTAGGTTTTAATATACAGATGAATGTGCCATCAAAACATATTTCAAATACGATACCAATGTGTCTTACATAGGTATTTAGTTTGTATTGTAAGCTGTCGCTTTTTTTTAAAAATTAATCGGTTATCTTTTCACAATACGCAATGAGAGCTGAATTAAAAATTGCACGATCATTCTCCTTTATCTTAGACGTTAACGATCAGACATTGTTGAACTAAAAGTGTCATTACGCATCTATTCATCGAAAATGCCTTCGTTTGCAAACAAAAATTTTATTGAAAATATCGATCGTTGTTTGTTACTGAACAAAAGTATTTTAATATGTGCGGCTAGTTAAAAATATGTCATCTTTAAAGCGTATGAAGGACCGATTACAATATGCTGTAATTCTAAATACATTTTAGTTTATTTTATATCATACTTTCACACACTTTCATAGTTCAAATCAGTAGACCGTCCCTGAGTTCACCCAACTTTGAAGGGTACCTAACTCACGTTAGGGAAAGTAAAGGCGGCTGGGCATAGTGCTGACCACACTATCTCTTCATATGCCGAGGTCACAGAAACAAGTGAACTCTACTTAACTTGCCCTATAGACCGTCAGGTTTGAAAAGGGAACTTTTTTTTTCCATACATTATTACTACTTATAATCGCATACATCTACATGTGTATAAGTGTGTGTGCTTAATACAGTATATTGTTAAAAAAATCCACAAACTTGTATTAACAATGGTAGAGACTAGGAGACCTTAGGGACCGAGTAATGGTCCTATACCAACCAACGTAAAGACATAAGGGTTTAACTACGTGATAAATAACGACACTGACAGCTGTATATGTCGCTGTTTGAACTACGCCACGCAAAACGTCAATCTCCCATCCTTTGTACACGCTAGTCCAATGATGAGATTGTTCCGCCCTTGAGACAGACGTAAGCGGCAAATCAAACAGCTACATCGGCACATGACAGTTCTCGTACACAAGACACGGGTTCTCAAACTCAGAGGCGAGCAGACCACGTTACAAGTTAAGGAAAATCGAGGGCCAAGTTTTGGTATTCAACATTCCTTCGTACAACAGTTAATCATTTCGCTGATGATTGTCGGAAAATTGGAATAACTTCACAGATGATTATCGGAAAAACGTATGCATTTCAGAATTCACTGTCGGAAACCTTATGCAGTTTACATATGATTGTCGGAAAACCTAATCATTTCACAGATATTTATCGGGAAACTTAATCATTCTGCAGTGGATTGTCTGAAACGTAATCATTTTGCAATTATTGTCGGAAACGTAATCATTTTGCAATGATTGTCGGAAATGTAATCATTTTGCAATGATTGTAGGAAATTTAATAATTTTGCAATGATTGTCGGAAAATATAATCATTTCACAGATGGTTGTCGGACACTTTAGAAGAATTGCAACTACCCCCCCCCCCCCCGCGTTTGTTTTCTAGTGTACATGCAAGACGTAGCACTGTAGAAACGTCCCATCCACACTCCTTTTTCCTTATATGGTATTTTTAAAAAAACAGAAAACAAAGTTTAGCTTGAAATAGTGGAAACTATACAATACTTGACCCAACAAAAAGAAATATAAAAATAAATAACGATCTTATCGCTATGCAAACACTTATGGAAATTATAAGATTCTAATAAAATACATTTTTTTTTTAAAAAGGGGGGGGGGGAGAGGGCGGTAGGGGATATAATCAGGTCCCCTGATAGGAGGAAATAATTTCTTTACAATTGTTTACGGTGTAGCTACAGTATGCCTACTTGTCTTCATTCTACAATCAGTAATGATAAGTTAAAACCCTACACTAACATCCAGAAGTATCATTTAAAACCTCATTTCTAATTTATTTTGTAACAAGAGTTGGCCATGAGGAAATTTTAAGCAAGCGCATATAGTAAAGTACCTGAAATCACATCCCTCCCCCCCTCCCTCCCCCCCCCTGCCCTTCCATCGCTTTAATCAACCTTCACAACTAACATTAATAATTTCCCCGAACCAACAAAAATATTTCACAACTAACATTAATTCCCCATCTGAAAAACGAACTACAAACATTAATTATTTCCCAACCCCCCCAAAAAAAAACTACAACTCAAATTAATGATTTCACCCACCTAAAAACGCACAACTAAAATTACAGATTACCCCACTTAAAAACTCACAACTAAAATCAATGATTTCCTCCTCTCTAAAACCTACAAGCAATGACTTCCCCACGTAAAAAAACTCCTCACGTTACAATCACATAAACTATTTAATTATACCCAAGGCTTCACCCCGTCGCCTCGGGCCCTGCTTTTGAGCATTAATTAAAACCGACCGTATTGACAATTTTTTTTATGCCAGCGTGGATTTAATTGCAAAGGAAACTAAAATACCGGAGTTATTAAATTCCCAGCAGCCTGGAAGACACGCTAAAAATGATACTACGATAGACACAGTCACGAAAAACGAATCGATGGTAATTGCAAAGTTCTTCAACTTGAAAACACAATGTAGGTAGCATCGCAGCATCATTGATTAGAACAGTGTTCTACACTTACTTGCCACTCAAGTCAGGCTGATCAAAATATGTTTACCCTTTCCAACTGGCCTTTCTTTAAAAGCAATGTTTAATTTAAATTTTAAAGCTACCATCGGCTTTTTGTACAATAAAGATTTTTTACCCAACTTTTAAAAATAAAATACACCTCGGTGATACATTTTAAGGAACGACTTTACCTTAAATATCACAGTAACTGCTAATTTAACCATAGCAAATATTCATATATTTAAAAAAAAAACCCACTGAATTCTTAAATACTCTAAGTAAATTTTGCCAACTTAATCAATAAAAGCTATCTAAACATTTGTGTGGCGGATCTAAAAAGATAAACGCTGTTGCTATAAAATAGTCAATGAAGTTTTGGTACTCAACAATTTGCCAAAATGTAAAGTTCACATTCTGGGCTAGTGATAACATCCCCCCCCCTCCCCCCGTGGAAAGTTCAGTACTCAAAAATGTAAAGTTCACATTCTGGGCTAGTGATAACATTCCCCCTCCCCCCACGGAAAGTTCAGTACTCAAAAATGTAAAGTTCACATTCTGCACTAGTGTTGACGCCCATGGATAGAACTTTCAGCACTTGACAAATACCAAAATATAAAGTTCACATTCTGGACTAATAATGACGCACCGTGGATAGAAGTTTCGGTACTCAACAACGTGCCAAAATCTAAAGCCCACATTTTGATGTCCATTCACGTTTTACCCAAACACGCTGTTAAAAATAAAGTACTAGACGGTCTGTCTGCCAGCACCCAAAGTGGTTTATAAAAAAAAAAACTAGTAGCGATTCTGTGAGCCTGGGAGAGGCTGAAAGCTTAAAAATATTGACGGACAGTTTTGATAAACGTGACCATGTAAAGGTTTTTATAAACTCAGCCGGTCCAAATCCGAGACAGAAGAAGTCATTCCTTTGAGGAGGTGATAAAATAGTTTGTCTAAATACCGATAAAAATGTGTTTGGAAGGTACAAGGTACACCAGCAAAAAGGAAAATTTAAACAGATGAGAGCAAAAACAGGTGGTACTTGTTTAGCAATATCACAAACAATATGAATACAAAGAGCTTAGATTAGTTTCTAAATATGTTAACAACCAAAGATAAAGTTGAGGTGTGGCAATAATAGTTTTAGAAGAGAAATGTATTTTTGATTTAAGCAAGGCATCAATAAAGACATGTTTTTGTTAACTAAAAGAAAAGAGAAACAACTTACATCCTGGTTCATCATAGAATTGATGACCGACAATTTGTCTTGCAGCTCGGCCGCTTCTGATTCTGGTAGATCTGTGGATAGAACAATGTCAACATGTTTAATAGAACAGTTACGGTACAGTTTAAAACCCAACATCTGTTAAAATACAGTTGGTAGATCTGTGGATAAAACAATGTCAACATGTTTATTAGAACAGTTACGGTACAGTTTAAAACCCAACATCTGTTAAAATACAGTTGGTAGATCTGTGGATAGAACAATGTCAACATGTTTATTAGAACAGTTACGGTACAGTTTAAAACCCAACATTTGTTAAAATACAGTTGGTAGATCTGTGGACAGAACAATGTGAACATGTTTATTAGAACAGTTACGGTACAGTTTAAAACCCAACATCTGTTAAAATACAGTTGGTAGATCTGTGGACAGAACAATGTGAACATGTTCAGGGTATCAGTTAAAACCCAACTTACACAGCTAATGCTGTTAAAATAGAGCTAATTATCACAAGAAATTGTCAGGTTAGTTATCAAACATTGTCGCCGCTAGAGACAGTTTCTATACATCTGTTGATTCATTTCGAGAGTCCAACCAGAAGATGTAATTACAGAAACAACGATCCAGTTTGAGGGAAAGATATGATATTTCAGTAGGGAAACAGGAGCTTGAGCTAAATATACGAAGGTAATTAGAAACAGTGAGTGCAAGAGTGGGAGAGAGAGACCATGAGAGAGAGGGAGAGAGAGAGAGAGAGAGAGAGAGAGGATATTAGAGATTAAAAATAATGAAAAGAGGCAGAAATTAATGTTAAAATGTGATTTAATTATAAAAACATTGAAATTATAAAAACATTGAAATTATAAAAAACGTTTTTATTCACCACTAATGAGCCTGGCCAAAAATTTTAATAAGAAAAAAAAAACCAGAAAGAAATTAAAGAAATTTGATGTAATTAATTTTTTCCCCTCTGGAGATGGCTTCCTTTGACACGACAGAACAATAGTGAAGGATATTAAAATTAACATGGATAAACAGGAAGAAAAACAACTCAAGTCACTGCAAAAACAAGATTTCATTTTTTTTTTGTGGAGACAGAATCTCATCTTAAGGACAGTATCAACAAAAAGATTCGTCAATCTTGTGTTGCATTCGATTTTTGCTATCTGTTTAAAGATCTACATAGAGTTATATGTACATGTTTTATTTTTAACTTACTGATACGAATAGAAAGTTACTATTTAGCAACGTTATTTCTTAAATATGTCTCATGATAAATGCAGAGTCTTTTAAAAAATTGTTGTGTGCTGACGAAGACTTTGGGTCGAAACTTGCATTGTACCTGTTTACTGTCTTGAATTTGTGAGGAAACTAACACTACTTGTTTTATAACTATTTACATAAACCACACTGCATCTACTATTTTTATCTATATATTTTTAAACATACCCAGTTAACTAATACAGCTGTTCTTAAAATAAAACATTGAAAACTCTGAATCCACTCGCTATCCCATTCTCTACTCAAAACTGTGCAGAGATTTGAGACAAACACAATTTTTCATGGTGAAGTAAACAAAATCCCATCTATATATAGAATGAGACTGACGTTTAAAAATGTCCTGCTAACGATCCCCTCTTATATTTCATGTTTACCGATATAGACGTGATGGCCGTCTAGCTGACATCTGATGAGTTTGGTGCACACGAATGAAATATACCGAAGTGAAGATTGTATTTATCGTGGTTTTTAAAAAGTGACAACACAAGCGAATGAGTTTGAATAAATGTGATTTAGGATATTGGGGAACGGCTAGTGTGTGCAAGGACAAGTAGAATGTAGTAGTTGAGTAGAATGTTTAAAAGTAATTGATGAGCTTCAAAGAAATTGCTAACATGTATCCCGGAGAGTAACAAAAAAAGAAAAAAAAACATAAATGAAGAGCAATATATAAAGATATAGGCCTACTTTGTGTTTGAAATTTACTGTAAAATGTAACAAATAAAGTCTAATCAGAATGTTAAAAATTAGAATATTTTAATAATGACATTGAACCCAGAACACAAACTAAGCTTACTTAGATTTAATGTTTTTTGGGCCATAGTGTCGACCTAAAGATGAACAAAACAAGACACGTAGATTACTTTTGTTTGTCCCACACCACTCTCAAGCTTACTTAACACTATGCTAGTTGTCTCAATATGTCAAGGATTAGACACCATCCATCCTATCCCATCCATCCATTGTGTCTCAACACCCCATGTAGACCTGCATGACCACCATGTTCTATTCGGTCTTTGCTGTCTCATGTTTTCCACATATGGACACCAATCTTGTCCATAAAGTCATCTCAGCTTAGGCTTGCCCTTTAACCTTTGGTGTTTATGTATTTCCTTCACCCCTCTGTTGTTTGACTTTCTTTCTATATGTCCCAACAATCTCTTTCTTCCTTATTTTACCACTATTTCAGGGTCTTTGTACAAGTCATAGATCTCTTGGTAAGTTCCAATTCTTCATTCATTCTCATCATGAAGATTTTCCTTACTCGGGTTCAATATATTTACTGTTATTTATGTAAATGTCCAATTTTCACGACAATACACTAGACTTACAATATACGACAATACGAAGACATTTTAGTCATATTCACATCGGGCTAGTTCGTATCGAACCCTTCAACACCAGTATGTGTCTGTTTTATGAAAAAAAAATATTCAGACTCCATCCCTCGTCTACCGGGAGATTTGTAGAAATCTTGCGTTGACGTCATCAATTACAGCTCCCCGTGTCTTCGGGCCACGTTTATCCAGACGACATCACAAGAACCTCCCCCCACCCCTAGAGTGTCCCCACACACACACAAATTGTGGAGAGTGTAATCACCGCCATGTTTTATGACGTCAACGTCCCTATTTATCCAATCGCCGAACGACTGAGATATGATCTCGCATTCCATTGCGCTATGTTCCCAATCACGAGGCAATGATGGCTTTCATACGGCGGATGGGCTCAGTCTTTTGTTATAAGAAAAAAAAAATCAAATTTTGATGAAAGTGATCCTTTAATAAGCACACGATTGCGACATCTTATCCAGCTTTTGACATGAGATTAAGGGTTAATCATTAGATTAAAGGTCATTAGACCGGAAAAATAGCAATGAGACAAATACAGTTATTATGGGTCTGGCGAATGGCAATATTACTGATGTTGGGAGCAAATTAAAGTGTGCAGTGAATGGTAGGGTAGATATTTAGTCATGACAAAATATAATCTTTCTACTTTTTTCCCTGGTCATTTATGTCTAGCTTAACTGGCAAACATTTTTGTTTTTATTTTAAGTGAAATTGAAGTGATTCAATTTATGTAAAATAAACACACAATGAATTTATAAAATGTTATTTTATAGAGAGAAAAGTTTACAAAAAAATTAAAAACCTACTGTTTAAAAGCGACAAAATCAACACTTAATAAAGACGAGAGTCCTCTACTCACCATAAGGCAACTCAAACCGAGCGTCTATGAGAATTCTGTGTTCTGTCTGTATCCGGGTCCCCACAACCTCACCATTGTTAATAACCAGCTCACAATCCAACGTCAGCCATTTTCCCTTGCCCTCCTGAGGAAAAAAAGTTCTTCTTCTAAAATAAAAGTTCATACAAGTAAATATTAACAGCTCGATAACACAAATGAAAACAAAGAGTAGAGAGTGTGAGGGAGGAAGAAATAGTTTTACCTTGTTGGAGTGCTGGACCTTGGTGAGAGGTAGCCAGTGAAGACCCAACAGCTCAACAACACAAATCAAAATAAAGAGTAGAGTGTGTGTGTGTGTGGGGGGGGGGGGGGGGTGAGAGAAATAGTTTTTACCTTGATGGAGTGCTGGACCTTGGTGAGAGGTAGCCAAAGTCCCAACAGCTCGACAACACAAATCAAAACAAAGAAAGAGTATGAAGTGTATGTATGTAAGGGGGGGGGGGGAAGAACTGGTTTTACCTTGTTGGAGTGCTGGATCTTGGTGAGAGGTAGCTAGTGAAGACCCAACAGCTCAACAACACAAATCAAAACAAAGAAAGAGTATGAAGTGTATGTATGTAAGGGGGGGGGGGAGAACTGGTTTTACCTTGTTGGAGTGCTGGATCTTGGTGAGAGGTAGCTAGTGAAGACCCAACAGCTCAACAACACAAATCAAAACAAAGAAAGAGTATGAAGTGTATGTATGTAAGGGGGGGGGGGGTGGTGAGAGAAATAGTTTTACCTTGTTGGAGTGCTGGACCTTGGTGAGAGGTAGCCAGTGAAGCCCCAACAGCTTGTCCCACAACATACCCTTGTTCCATACTTCGATAATCAGACCCGTGTCCAGTCGCATCGTTTCGCTGGGGATTCAAGTAAAACCAAATTCAACTATACATTTCATGTTAGGACGGTACGACTGGGATATGGATATTTCTGAAGATATTCAACAATATTATTCTACTACATGCAAGAAACCAAAATATTTTCTAAAAATAAACCTCACTCCAAAATAACTTCATGCGCTTAATTTTTACTGTTCTGTATAACTAGCGAGATTTCCATTATCTAATACATACATACATATGCAAGAGATATATACAAATAAGAAAACTAGCACTTGTTAAAGGCTGCTACAGCAAGTCGCTAAACAGTCATACATAGTCAATATATTCTGCCCAGTAAGCAGTATAACTAGCGCTCATGATATACAAGTAAAATTGAGTGACGGTTGTGTTACTCAATTTCAAAAGAAGAATTACATTGAAGCAGTGTTTAACCTTTTGTTACAAAGGCAACTACTTAGAAGTGTAAATAGCACAAGGACGGAACCTTTAAAAACGGTAAAAGAGAAATGATCTGAGAGGAGAAATCGATATCTGAACACGCCTGTGTTTGAGCGTTGACACTAATGAGAAACACGGTCACGTGATGAAACTAGAGACCCGATCTTCCACTGACAATTGTCATAGTTTGCTTGAGAAACACGTTAACGTGATGAAACTAGAGACCCGATCTTTCACTGACAATTGTCATAGTTTGCTTGAGAAACACGTTAACGTGATGAAACAAGAGAGCTGATCTTCCACTGACAATTGTCATAGTTTTCTTGAGAAACACGATAACGTGATGAAACAAGAGAGCTGATCTTCCACTGACAATTGTCATAGTTTGCTTGAGAAACACGATAACGTGATGAAACAAGAGAGCTGATCTTTCACTGACAATTGTCATAGTTTACTTGAGAAACGCGATAACGTGATGAAACAAGAGACCTGATCTTCCACTGAAAATTGTCATAGTTTGCCTGAGAAACGCGATAACGTGATGAAACAAGAGAGCTGATCTTCCACTGACAATTGTCATAGTTTGCTTGAGATAGTTTGCTTGAGAAACACGTTAACGTGATGAAACAAGGGACCTGATCTTCCACTGACGATTCCCGTGTTAATGTCGTCGAATCACCGATTTTGGCTTGCTAAAACTGCAAGCTCAGCGTTTAACCTCCAATTAGAAGTGGACAAAAGTACATAACAAAGAAACAAAAGGAATGTAATTGTTTGTAGATCTAGGTTAAATGATAAAAATACCTTATCAACACTAGACTATCAAAACTAAAAATATGTTGAGTCTTTTAAAATATTTTTAATGACTCCTGAAGTAATTGTTTTCGGTTATAGTGGCGGTTGGCATGAGTCATTTGGCGGCAAATGTCTGAAGTAGATCTATACAGTAGCAATATAAATAGAATGTCGTCTAACTTGCAGGTCACCTTGTCCTAAGCTAATGGCTCTTCTGGGTAAAACAAGCTTTGGGAGTAACCTTACATCAGTGGGATAAAAGTAGCTCATCCAACCGAACGCAGCAAATCGTATGCTGCGAGTGTACAAGTCTAGCAAAATGAAAGCTCAGCTGTTTTTTTTTAAATCACAATTTATACGAGCTCATTAATGAGCCTAAAATACGATCTTAGAAAGTGAGTTTTAGAGTCAAGCGAACTAAGGTTATTTGACCAAAACTTTAAGGACAATTTTTAAAATCCCCAATTAATAAACTAAACGATTAAAAACAAACTCTTTTTAGTACTTGCGTATAAAAGTGGTAGTTTCAATAACGAATCAGTCTTGTATACATTATAGAAGAACATAAGTTCAATAGGTTCCATGACAAATGATCTCAGGGCAAATGATATCAGGACAAATGATCTCACGGACAAAAGATACCAGGACAAAATATATCAGTACAATGATATCATGGACAAATGATCTCAAACAAAATATCTCACAGCAAAATGTTATTAGTATATACGATTTGTCCTGTCACCGTTCAATACAATATGGAATTGAGCTCATACGGTTCAAATGCATGATGTGAATAAAGGAAAAAGTAAGTTTTTAAAATCGCGAAACGAGACACCCCGACTTTTCAGGAAATATTGTCCCTGGGAGACATGCATAGGAAAAAACAAATTCCCTCTTTCTCCGCAACAGTAATGAATCATTGGAACAGTTAGCTTTATGTAATCTAATACTGCGAATTGCAGCGACGATTTCACTTCCCTGATTACTCTTGCGGGAATAAACAGAAACACAGACGGCATAGTTAATATATTCGTTATATTGATGTGATTTTTTGTGTGGTGTATCACATTCACAAATACAAAAACGGATCCCGTTTTATCGCAACAGAAACTTAGCAGTTTTTGTTTTTTTTAATTAAGAAACAAAAACAAAACAACATCGATTATATTCAAATTGTTCAGTGAAAAGACTAGAAAGAGAATGGAATGGGTTTTAATTAATATTCGCTACATACCGAACGATTTAATAAAATAGTAGTTTGAGATAAAACAAAAACAACGTTGAAGCGGTTTATAACACGAACGTGAAAATAGTCGAGTGAACCCGGCCCACCGTGGCCAGAGCTATCAAAACGGTCTAATGCGGAAACAGAAATATCGACAGTTCCATCACCTCATCTCTTCGTTTCCTCAATTTTCTCAGCAAGTATTAAAATACCAGCCCACCCCCCTCCCGCTGTAAAACAAGCTCTCTATAGAATGAGGGATGTGGTACTGCCAACTGGTGTCCCAGGGAAACAGCCGGGATAATGCCGCGCTATTTGAAAGATAATAGTCTTTTTCGGCTGTCTCGACTGTCTCGTGTCTTGATGAGACCACGGAGTGTCTAAACCGGTGCCAAGTGCCGTAACAAGATTTTATCGAGGTCTCGCTAGATGGTTCCTAAATAAAACTGTCTAGACTGTCTCGTGTCTTGATGGGACCATGGAGTGTCTAAACCGGTGCTAAGTGTCGAAACAAGATTTTATCGAGGTCTCGCTAGATGGTTTCTAAATAAAACTGTCTAGACTGTCTCGTGTCTTGATGGGACCATGGAGTGTCTAAACCGGTGCTAAGTGCCGTAACAAGATTTTATCGAGGTCTCGCTAGATGGTTTCTAAATAAAACTGTCTAGACTGTCTCGAGTCTTGATGGGACCATGGAGTGTCTAAACCGGTGCTAAGTGCCGTAACAAGATTTTATCGAGGTCTCGCTAGATGGTTTCTAAATAAAACTGTCTAGACTGTCTCGTGTCTTGATGGGACCATGGAGTGTCTAAACCGGTGCTAAGTGTCGAAACAAGATTTTCTCGAGGTCTCGCTAGATGGTTTCTAAATAAAACTGTCTAGACTGTCTCGTCTAGGTGTGTCTTGATGAGACCATGGAGTGTCTAACCGGTTCTAAGTGTCGAAACAAGATTTTCTCGAGGTCTCGCTAGATGGTTTCTAAATAAAACTGTCTCGACTGTCTCGTGTCTTGCTGAGACCATGGAGTGTCTAAACCGGTGCTAAGTGCCGTAACAAGATTTTATCGAGGTCTCGCTAGATGGTTTCTAAATAAAACTGTCTAGACTGTCTCGTGTCTTGATGGGACCATGGAGTGTCTAAACCGGCGCTAAGTGCCGTAACAAGATTTTATCGAGGTCTCGCTAGATGGTTTCTAAATAAAACTGTCTAGACTGTCTCGTGTCTTGATGGGACCATGGAGTGTCTAAACCGGTGCTAAGTGCCGTAACAAGATTTTATCGAGGTCTCGCTAGATGGTTTCTAAATAAAACTGTCTAGACTGTCTCGTGTCTTGATGGGACCATGGAGTGTCTAAACCGGTGCTAAGTGCCGTAACAAGATTTTATCGAGGTCTCGCTAGATGGTTTCTAAATAAAACTGTCTAGACTGTCTCGTGTCTTGATGGGACCATGGAGTGTCTAAACCGGTGCTAAGTGTCGAAACAAGATTTTCTCGAGGTCTCGCTAGATGGTTTCTAAATAAAACTGTCTCGACTGTCTCGTGTCTTGATGAGACCATGGAGTGTCTAAACCGGTGCTAAGTGTCGAAACAAGATTTTATCGAGGTCTCGCTAGATGGTTTCTAAATAAAACTGTCTCGACTGTCTCGTGTCTTGATGAGACCACGGAGTGTCTAAACCGGTGCTAAGTGTCGAAACAAGATTTTATCGAGGTCTCGCTAGATGGTTTCTAAATAAAACTGTCTCGACTGTCTCGTGTCTTGATGAGACCACGGAGTGTCTAAACCGGTGCTAAGTGTCGAAACAAGATTTTATCGAGGTCTCGGCAGGTTTCTAAATAAAACTGTCTCAACTGTCTCGTGTAGGTGTGTCTTGATTGATGAGACCACGGAGTGTCTAAACCGGTGCTAAGTGCCGTAACAAGATTTTATCGAGGTCTCGGTAGGTTTCTAAATAAAACTGTCTCGACTGTCTCGTGTCTTGATGGGACCATGGAGTGTCTAAACCGGTGCTAAGTACCGTAACAATATTAATTTCTTTAAAATAAAGAAAAAAAAAACTCTGACTACATGACTGTGATAGTACATTAGCATCGTGTAGCTTTACAACTAGAGTAACAATACAAACGAGCGACGCTAGGTTTTAATGTACTATCTTTGTTTATTGGGTACTTTGGCCCCAGACCCATCACCTATTCAGTTAAAAATATAACAATAAAATGATCAGTGTTTTAAGCGTGTTAAATCAATCATTAACGTCCAGAACTAAATTGTATCTTTAAAAAATGATGAAGGATGGGGGGGGGGGGGGGGGGGGTGGGTGGGTGATACAAGTATAAAAATTTTATATATTGAAATTTTGTACAAGCTATTGTTCACAAAAAAATGATTTAAAACATAGAACACTAGAATACATCCTTTCAACAGATTGTACAATGATGACATGTACCTATAGCAACACAGAGGAAGAGAACCCCCCAAAAAAACATGACTTTTTTTATCCTATTATCTTACTCCATGCAGCCATGCATTCTGATCACCTCGCAATACCTCTGATAGTCAGTAGCCTCAGATTCGATCTCTCAAACCTACGGTAGTCTGAATCATGTGGTAAATAACAGGCTAGATATACAAATGCCGAACCAAATGTTGCGGTTTAAATAAACGTTTGCTTTTAAGTATCGTCTAATATGAAGCAACAGTAACATACAACCTCACCCCTATCTCACTAAGTGTAATAGGCCAAAAGGTTATAACAACTATAGCCAACACAAAAGAGTACTAAAACACACGAAAGACAAAAACAAACCATGTTTTATTCCGACAAAGTGGCGAGTGTATGTTTTTCTATTGATCAGCAAATTGACGGGTTTTATCTTCACTTCCCTGTTCCATTGTTTGTTCGGTGCACACGAGTCAGAGGCTGCTGAGTCAGACAAGGTCAAGGGTAGGGGATGGAGAAAAAAAGGGGTGGGGGTTGTTGTTTTTTATTCTGGGCACAACTGCTATAAAACCCGATCCCATGACAATTTCAGTAGTAATTAATGTCTGTCTAAGTTATTGTTGGGGTCATGAATGGCATTCTTAAATCTAGAAACAGACAACGCGGTGTGACATCCAAGGTTACCCAGCAACACATTTGAACAGTACACGTTAGACTTGACACAAAAATAAACCTCTCTTGTCCAAGAAACGGCACACAAAAAGGCGCCATAAATTGTGGGTCAACCTAGACCAGACCATTTCCGGTCATTTTCGAGTTTCTAAGGGAATGCCATGTTTAATCAGAGACTCCTTATTGCACGTGATGGAGTGAGAGGGGTTGAGCACTTTCTCTACCAGCTCTTTACTATGGTATACTGGTAGAGGGGTTTAAAGACTTCTAACATCTCTCTACTATGGTATACTTGTAGAGGGGTTTAAGCACTTCTACCATCTCTTTACTATTGTATTCTTGTAGAGGGGCTTAAGCACTTCTGCATAATATCTCTACTATGGTATACTTGTAGATGGATTTAAGCACTTTCTCTACCATCTCTTTACTATTGTATACTTGTAGAGGGGTTTAAGCACGTCTACCATCTCTTTACTATGGTATACTTGTATATGGATTTAAGCACTTTCTCTACCATCTCTTTACTAGGGTATACTTGTAGAGGGGTTAAAGCACTTTCTCTACCATATCTTTACTATGGTATACTTGTAGAGTTTCTACCATCTCTTTACTATAGTACACTTGTACCTCCCCTCCCCACCCTTCTACTGGTACTAAGTACCATTTCCACGTCTGACCTCTCAGCTAAAGCAGTCTATTTTTAGCAACAAACTGCTTTTACACGAAACCTTAATGACCCCATTACTGACTTCCGTCCACGCTTAGTTACAGGGCAATCCGTTTCATCGTTTTCTTCTCGAAATCCCTAAAGGCTTTCAATAATCTGATGTAAAGGCAAATAAAGTATGATAGTTTTAAAGGCTGAGAAAAAAAATACTCAGCATAATATATAAGTTAGCTCAACGCCAAATGTTTAATATTGTATTGACCAGTGTCCATTATGATGATAATTGTACACATATTAAACAACAATGTAGTTTACAAACTTAAAAAAATAAAAATTGAAAACCATAACGTAAATTAGATTATTGAATGCGTTAAGTTACAGTGCGTATATTTATGACCTAATGACCTCCAAATTGTGATCTTAGTCACCGTCGTTAGGTTAACCTTTCTACATGCTTACAGCCAAGTGTCATCATGACTATATTGGTTGCATCAGGTACATTGACTTGACTACTCTAAGCACTATTGCTATTAGAACTATTGGTAACGCTTTTTTGTGGGGTTAGCCGAACACATTAGTTATAAATGCGAATTGATAGACGGATAAAAAGATATAGAGCTACACATGTAAGCAGAATATAATATTTAACGTAAAAATGGATCAATTTCAGTATTACAAGTTTTTGTAAACAACGGTACCCATAAGATTTTCTTAAAAATTCCAACTGAAACATAGTCTGGGTGGTTGACTAGACGGTTTGGACACACGCCAGAACGTCAACATCCGAACGACCTAAAGCTTCCAGTGAGTATGACAAAGTGACATTTGAAAGGTGAAAGGTCGCTGTGTTTTGGACAGCGCGCTGTCACTCCGCTCCTGAGAGTGCCACGTGAGAAGAGCTTATTATCACGTGCTGGCGGATACGCCCGTTATAAAATCACGACTCCCCTAATGGAGACCAGTGGCAGACAAAGGGGGCCGGCCTTGACCCAGTAGTCAGTAGAGTAATGGCTGCTGGAACTGGGTGAGGGGAAAGTGTGTTTAAGTTAATGCCGTGACATTAGCCGGGGGTCTCTGCTGCAATGAATATATTATCTTTTTACATGCTGTGGACAACGTACCATACTCTTACTGTTTAAATCAGACTGCTCAACAGCGAAATTTTAGTAACAAAATAGTTGAGAATTGGATAAAGAAAGATAACCAGAAATACAGCGGTCAGCTTTAAACTTAAATGCTGATTTTAACAAAATGGGTCGATTTAATCAACTCAAAATGTTGGATAAATAAAACATTGAGATTAAAATGAAATAATTAATTAAGAAGTTTCCGCAACAATAAAAAAAATGTTTACAGTGGAGATTGTTTCTAACACGCACGTTTAGGGCAATAGACGTCAAGCCAGGTTCTTGTGTACTACATGAACACTTCTATTACAGGCAGGCTGAATCAACTGAATGCTGTTAATTGTACGTTTGCTGAATAGTCTTATGATTTAACACTAGAGTTTCTCAGTCTAAAACAACATGAATTATGTATTTTGATTACAATATAAATAGTATCTCTAATATATATATATATATATATATATATATATATATATATATATATATATATATATATATATATATATATATATATGTATGTATATATATATATATTAAAAAACAAAATGTTTAGGTAACAATCAAGGACAGGTATTGGTTTTAAATAGAGTGTTTTATTAGCTACTGTCTTCCAAGCTAACACAGCCATCGTATTTCCAATTTCAAATACTTCCTCACTGTAAAAAAAAAGTTAATTTTTTTAGTGCAAATTAAATCAAAGTAATCCCAAGTGCAAAATGAAACCAGCGATGATTACTCCCAGTGACGTCAGTACTTTACTGGGAGGAATAAAGGGCTACAATTTTCCAATTTCACGCAGAAGAAACGACCCCCGGCAGACAATTCCTCTGGTCATGCTATTCTTCTAGTAGTGTAGCGCAGCCACGTGATGGAACTAGTTTGCTCGGCTCCCGAGGGAATAGTCCTCCAGAATGGTGGGATTTTCTTAGTCAGAACGTCGTCACCGTGCCCAATAGATAAGTCAAGCTTCAGTTCTAAGCTACGTTAAAATATAACAAAGGTTAAGGTCTAGCCTTTGTTGAAACCTAACCAGTGTTAAACTTTAACCCTACCACACTTGGGATAATTACGATAAAATGTGTCTCGTTATACACGAAAGGAAAGTAAACTATATATAACATCTTGGTGAAACTTTTTTATTTTAAATGTATTACATAACCTCATTAGATTTACTTAAAATCAATTAAAAGATTTTAAATATTTTAGGAAACAAACTAAAATAATGATTTAAAAGTTCTTGCAGACAGGGAAAAAACACTAACTTAGCCAAAACTTAACATGGTTAGATAATAACCATTCTAAAAAAATGGACGCTTCTTTGGTGTCGTTTCAGCAACATATTAAATTGTGTGCGCACCGGTTTGTAAAGTTATTGTGTTATTTTTAAAGTAGAAGGAAAATATCGGTCGTGTTGATTAAACTCCTTTTTACATCTCTAATAACTATAGAATAAATTTAAAAAGAACAACACCAAACAACAAGAACCGAATGAAATGTTCTGATTGTTCAGGAAAAGAACAAAAGATTTCTCATTTCGAAAATGAACGTTTAACGCAGTAGTAATATCAGGTGACAAGTAAAAAAAAAATCTCGTCCAAGTATGCGAGCGACTATCGAGATGACGCAACCAGCCCTGTAATCTCAGACAGTTTAAGGCCAGCCTCGTGCTTCCGATTTCTCGCGAGTGTTGAACGAGATTTGGCTCTTTAGAGGTGTGTCGATAAACAAGGCCAAGGTGACAGCTAAAAGTAATACAGGTTGGGTGAGGTTACCAAGATAAACAGCTTTAGGTAGAAGCGATGAATAAGACGGTAAATACTAGTTTAAAAAGTGGCTTCACTGCTAGCTCGTAAGTCTTGAGTTCGGATCTTGGCTAGAGGACGCCCCTGAGTTTACCCAGCTCTGATGGGTACCTGACTCATGTGAGAGGATGTAAAGGCGACTAGGCATAATGCTGACCACACTATTGTTTGTATGCCAGGTCTAAGTAAGTCTGAAAGGAGAAATTTACTAATAAAAAAGTAAATATTTTACACCATTCTGCTTTTCTATTTGAATGCTTTTATTCGACTCATTATTTTCAAAGGTTAAGGATATTTTAGAAGCTTTTAATGATTGTAAAAACTACAAACATAACGGAAGAAGCGTATATTACTCTGAAACTATTGATTTCTAATAAAGTATTAAGTAAGGCTACTAAAATTCTTTGGACTTGTTTTAAAAATGAGAAGTTCCTGTTAAAAAAAAATTCAATTTTCACATAAATGGGTCTGGCAATTTTCAATCTACAACAGAAGCGCCCGTCCCTGTTGTCTACTTCTCCTAAATAGTTCAACAGAAATACATTGACCACTTCCCTGTCCGTCTCACACCGCACCCTACCCCCTCCCTCCACCGCAACCTTCTCTCACCCCTTAGGAGGGTTCTATTGGAAGAAGAGACTGGAAGATTTGCTGAATTCCAACACAGACCCGATCGATAAAGTCTTTTTGGTGTGTCTCCAAATACCGGACAACTTGAGAAACGACCGCTTTCATATCCTGTGCAGGCGACAATAGCTTTTGCTTGGTGGTGTTGGGTTGTGGAAGTTTGTTTGGGGGTGTTGGGGGAAGGCTACTTATTGGTGTTGGATGGGGGGGGGGGGTGTTGGCTTGGTTGTGTTGGGTTGAGGACGTTTGTTTGGGGTGTTGAGGGTAGGCATCGTGTTGGTGTTGATGGGGACGTTTGGTGGTGTTGGGGAGGGGGGGAGTTTGGTGGTGTTGGGGATGGGTGGCTTGTTGATGGGAAGTTGTTTTTTGTTTGTTTTGGTGTGTGTTTGTGGGGGGCGATAAGAAACTAATTCATTAATTGAAATGTTAAATATTTTTCACAATCCACATCCTCACTTTAAAACAATTTTAAAGTCATTTAAAGGCCAAACCATTTTACATTAAGCCAGAGGACAGTAGTTCTATAGTTTACCTGAGTTTGTCATTTCGACCGAAATATTTCAATCACCGCTTGCAGCGTGTGTTGATGTGTTAGCGTACACTACAATTACAGCCATTTTGCCGAAACAACACAGTTTTTGTCAAATAACTTGTTATCTCTTGCTTGTAACAAAAAAATCTCTTCAACATCTTATTCTTTTCTGTCACATCCGAGTGGGTTTCGGATTGAGCATGTACACCAAAAAAATAAACATCAATAAAAATACAATATTTGTTATTTTATTTCATTTCACAATGTCACTTTCAGGTTAGAAGAGAAAATGACAGTTTAGAAAAAAAAAATGTCCAGATGTTTCTGCTCATTTCCCAGCAAACAAGAGTTCACCGAGGTTTGCAGCAAAAATCTGTCGGTCTTCATTAACCAAGAGATTAAGAATGTTTCCTCTTGCTGTTCCCTTATGTTTCTCATTTTTTTTTTACTCATCCATTACGAAACTCACAAGGTCCTTATTTTTCACTTGTAAGAGCTTGTGTTTTTTTAATGGACGTTCTTTTCTCCATAACCGCTTATAATGTTGCTGACTCGCTGTTTTTTTCGTTCTGTAAATGTAGGCCTAACTAAGTTACGGGCAGGTTAAACTACCGTAAAATACTTATTTACGTCAGAAATATCGATTTGTCAACATTTAATGTTTTTCAAACTACCTTCAAGTCTAAACATTTTTGTATAATTATTTGCCTAATTAAATATTGCCAAAGTATGTTTTCATATTCATGACACATATACGGAGGTGGCTTATAACCAGGTGAAACATATTCGTAGAAGCAAGACATAAACAGCGCTTAGAGAAAAGTAATAAGATATTACATTGGCGGTTGGTTCCATGTCAAAACAAATACTTTGTTACACAATTTTATTATGTAGTCTGTATTGGCAAAACAAAAACTGCATTAAAAAGACACAGACATTAGCACATACTGAGTCAAACTTTTCTTTGTATTCTAATAATACGTTCCGTGATGGAAAAGTATCTGAAATTTGCACAAAAAATTAGCTGTACAATATCTTTAGATAGCGTGACATCTAAATGAGTTTACTGTTCTGTTTTACTGGATAGAACCCATTTACTCGCGCATGCAATGTGCTCAGAGTTTAAAAACTTGGGCTCGATAATTATTTTGTTTTCTTTTAATAACCTGGCTAGTGAGTGGGTAATCGAGAATGGCTAGCTTTAATTGGTGGATACAGGTTGCCTAGTTTGAAAAGTAAGATAAATGGCAGATATAATAAACTAAAGACACAACTGCAATACCAATATCGTAAAATTAACTAGTTAAACATTGAACTTAGAAATCTAAAAATTAACTTTTAGGTCTGGTAGTTATTCAACCTTTTTGAAGTAAGGAAGAGTGAATATAATTTCATTACTATCCGATACATGAGTTATAAATCAATTCAAAATGCTAACTTGACTGTAAAGACTAGCTGGAAATTGAAAAATGCCTTTTAACATTTGAAAATGGAATTTCGCCATACAAACAAAAATGAGAAAGAAATCATCAGAGATGTATTGATCGAATCGAGATTTGCAAATGCTTAAGGACTTTTTTTTTTAAATAGATGTGAACATTAATGGCCACAATAATGATTTCCATGGACAAAAGACGTTCATCGAAGGGTCTATTTAAAGGTTTTTCAAATATTCTTTTTTCAACCTGTTTATGTTAGGGCAAAGGCGGAAACATTATGTTGTAGTGAAAATGCTAAACCTTAATCCGGAAAAGCAATAATTTGATTATAAAAAGATGCTATTTTTATATTATTCCTATTAGCAAATTAAATCCCCAGTGAATAACTTGCAAAATAAAAACGCAGTCGGCAAATGAAAACATTAAGGTGCTTAGCATTATTTAATGAGTTCAACAAAAATGTTGCACGAAGCTTCAACCATTTTCTTTTTATTTGTATCGGAGGCTTCTACCAAATCGCCAGATAGTACAATCAACAGTGTATGTATAATATACCTAAATATGTAAAATCACAATGTTATTTCACGCTGCTTTTTGTTTTCATTAGTTTTGTTTTAAAACAACCTACAATCGAACAGAATCTCCACATCACATTTTAATCAACACCTCCCTTATCGGCACTAAACAGCATACCCAAGGATACTAACACGGTGTAATAATATTTCAACAACAGCAAACTTTGAACATTCATGTTACTAGTCAGCGTGCTAGGAAACGTGTCTAGTCAAGCTAGTGTGAGGTCAAGCTAGGCCATGTCAGCGTGACACAGACTCGATGAGATGCTGAAACCAAAGCCCTCGGTGCATTCTGAATGTTTGCCCTGGCCCACAACGTGACGGTAATACCCGGCAACAGTTTTCAGGCGCTGGAAGACATAAAACCTCACGATGAAACTAGCATCATTGTTTCTATTTGAGGGGGATACAAGCTAGGCCCTTCACACGATCATTAGCGCTGTTCAAGTAGGGGGGCGCGGTTCCGGTTTTGATCCACCCAATCGTCTAAACTCAGCTATTAATCGCTAACAATATCATTACCGCCGGCGATTTGTGTTGAATCTATAAAAGGAAAATATAATCATCAAAGCACCTCGGGAGTTGTTGGCCGACTGGAGAACATTGTGTAATCGTGTTGGATTCTGGGATAGCCCGGCTACAGAGTTGTCTTTGTCACATGGATCATTATCAAGCGAGTCGTTAGGTGTAAGCTCATTGCTCTAGGGACACGTTTTTAGGTGAAGAACCTTTGCAGGAGAGATAGGAATCACTTGCGTACATAGAACACGGAAGTCTAGCCACTGGGTTGAAACTGAACAGGTAAAGATAATGCAAGCTGAAACACGTTTCAAGCAGTTTTCATTTCATCATGCGTAACGTTTTATACTCATTAAAGATAAGTAATAAGTTATTTAATTAATTTTCTCAATCACTAACCGGTTTATATTCTCAATAAATCAATCACTGTCAATATCATTTTCCCGAGGTTTCAAACTATCCTTCTGCCAGTGACCAGCTAAACTAAAGGGACTACTAAAGATGATGACAACTAAGCTGTTATTTGCACAATATGACTGACCCAAAGGCTCACATTTCTTTCAATTCTCACATATTTTGTTTACTGATGCTGTTACTAGTTATATTTCTTCAATGGTAGCAGCGAACAAGCCGTGTATAGACATGCAAAGCTGTCACAGTAACATAATTATTTGCATTGAGAAAACACAGACACTAGCATCATATACATAGGACAAACAAGTTTTTAAATATCTACCTTCTGCAAATAACAAGCATTCATTACTAATTCTTTTTTGGGGTTGTGAAGTAACCATAGAATCAGGTAAATAAAAACAAATGTAACGTTGGTTGTACGTGTTTGCCTACATATTGTACGTGTGTGCCTATATATTGTACGTGTGTGCCTACATATTGTACGTATGTGCCTATATATTGTACGTATGTGCCTATATATTGTACGTATGTGCCTACATATTGTACGCATGTGCTTACATGTTTTAAAACAGTGAGTTAGCTATTGTTCATGTATGAATTTTTACTTTTCTAAGTTAAAAAAATGTGCCATTTTCCGTTGGAGTAATCACGGAAATCTGAGATCGATTGCAATTGATCAGGACGGCACGTCGGTAAGTCGGAAGCAAAATATAGCTGTTAACGTAACACAAGAGAAGATTGCTGCGGGCTGTCGCGGCAACTTTCAACATAATGAAAGCACGGGAAGAGAAAATGGCTGCAGCCCCGGGTCGTATATTCTAGCTGAGATCCCGGGCGTTGGGGAAATGGGTGTACTTGGGTGTCACTTCAATGGCTGGTGTGTGTAAACAAAGCAATCAGAAGGTAGTGTAGCTGCAGGTACCTGCATGGAATCACCGCAGCGTGACAGCAGGGAGAATGTCACCGGGGTTATATTTAGAAGATAAAGACAAATTAACAGCGCGGAAAATTTCCGGAGCAAGATGAATTCAGCTGTGAATGTCTTCGGAATTGAAATGATACATGTAACGTAGGATTGTGAGATAGCTATTGAAATGAGACATGTAGTATGTAGCATTGGGAGAATTATTACAAAAAGTCACAATTCTTAAATAATAATAAGTAAAGAGCATTTGTTTACAGGCGTGTTCTACAAAATAATGTGACACTTTTTCTAGCTCGTGTTTTTAGATAACCAAATAAGTGGGAAATTACGAACGTCTCGGTGCCTATTAAATGCAGGATTAGGGTGAGAAATGTGATGGCTTGGATCAGGAATAGGTTCAAGGCATGGATTAGGACCAAAGCTATCATTGGAGTCTGGTCAATTTTAGGTACAAAAAAAACATTTAAAGAAGAGGTTTACTAGTAGAACTGTGGTTGTCATATGGTGGCACTAATGGACCTGAAGCTGATCTTGTGACATACAGGCCAGGGTTTATGTTAGATGTGTTGGGACCTTGGGTTAACGTGAGATATGTCAACATTAGAAATGTCGTAACCTTAGGTCAACGTTAGCCGTGTCATAACCGTAGGTCAACGTTAGCCGTGTCATACCGTAGGTCAACGTTAGCTGTGTCATAACCGTAGGTCAACGTTAGCCGTGTCATAAACTTGGGCCAACGTTAGCTGTAAGGCCGCATGAGGTGGATCCCAGTTGTGCTAAACTAGAATGTTAGATAATGTAATGTCATATAGTTGATTGCAATACCTTACATCAAAGAATAACTTTCGATAATCTTATTGGATTCTCATGACAATAGCTATAATATTAAACATAAAACATCTACGTCTTATTGCACCTACAGTCTAATATAAAAAGGCAATAAGCTTAATCTCCATACACACATTATATATATATATATATATATATATATATATATATATATATATATATATATATATATATATATATATATATATATATATATATATATATATATATATATATATATATATATATACATAATATTTCCCCCAACTAAGTTACCAGCCATCTGCACACATAAGAAAAAGTGCATACATACAGCCTCTAAATTAAACATGGACAAAACGTATTGCAACACGTAGATAGCAAGGCTTTTGCAAATACTGAGGCGAATGAAAAAAAATATTACCGGGTCTTAGTTTTATCTGAGTTAACACAATCAACACGGGGTGAAATCATAATTTAAAACGCCGCGAACACCGAGTTTAACGTTAAGGACGGAGGGGGAGGGGGAAAATTCTGGCTTCTACAGCTTTATAATGTGCTGAATCTGAAAATCGATATTCATCATCAGTATCGATTGGTTATTTGCTTGTCTGAGACACATACGGCGCAGTCAATTCATTTCGGTGCTATTAATCAAACAAATAGGGAAGTCTTAAGCTGGACGACCTGAATTATGGCGCATAGGGTTGTGCAATGTTGGTATTGGTAATAACATGGACTAATCAAGTGCATGTATATGGCCTCAGTAAGAACTTGGTATAGCTAGGCTTTTTTTTTACTAAGTAATTAATTACGCTTTTATATTAAACAAAAAATTACGTGAAATATAGTTATTAATATGTTTAGTTTTTAAAGAAAGAAGATTTTCGAGTTAAAATGTCTACAAATTTTAGGCACAATTTTAATGATAAAAAAAATATGTTACTCTTCAACATCGATCTCTTTTCAGTCTGGTTTATTTAAGGAAGTAATGATCCAAGGCAAAGACGATTAAACCAAGCAATAATCACCCGTAGCTACAATTATTTTAAAACGCTTGGGTAATTAAAAAAAAAACTAGCCGGGCGCCGGTAACTCGCCCTACCCTAGCCTGTCTACTAGAGGCGGGTGTGTGGGCTGTATAGAGTAAACCCCCAGACACGGCGAGCTTTTAAGCAAGCTAATCACTCGTCAACAGCTTAGTGATTCTGTTGCCGGATTTAGAAATAAACGTTATCGCGGGCTCCGGGGAAATAAGGCGACTAGAGCGAGGCAAGAGAAACAGATGATAACGTTCATGTTTAAATCAGCTAAACTAAACAAAAAAAAATGGCGTCAAACTTAAAAACTTACGTCTCTGAATGTGTTAAGAACAAATATACAAAATGTAGTTTTGAAACTAACAATCGCTAAACAAGAACAAACAGCAAACATACTAATTAAAATTGTAATTTATTATATTAATGTTTGAAAATATTAATAGAGTGACTGATTACACCCGAACCAATTAAATATCGATATGATTTAACTAATAACACAAATGACAATAAGATAAATAGCGCTAATTAATGGCTCAGTTAAAAATCATTTGTAAAAAAGGGTAAACGATTTGACTAAACTAACCTGTCGCTCGTATGCATACATTCTATCCCCCAAGTTAGGATAAGTTAAGGAGTGACTACACAATCCTAAGATTACATAAATAGGTGAACTCTACTTCATCTACCGCAAATACCCGTCTATCAAAAAAAAAAAACTTAAATACAAAATTGTGTTGTTTATCCTATTTATAAGTTGAAAATCATTAGACAAATAAATGTTAACAATGATATGAAGGTGGAGTTATTGCCCTCCATGCATTCTAAATATAAATATACACATTAAAAATAAATTTCCCACGTGTAAATCTTTTACGCATCGTAGACAAAACATATACATCAAATCTCCGACTTACATAGGTCAACAGCTGTACATTTATTTGTAAAAGTAACATTAGCTTATTTGAGCCGTCTGTGTATTATTTATAGAAAAGTGGTATTGCCAATTCTTCCGTACATGAACTTACGCAATTACAAGTTGAAATCAGTTTGGTTTGTATCAGCTGAGATTGGCAATAATTACTATACTAGGACTCCATTTAGTTGCATCCCAAATGAGATGATGAATAATTCGTTAACGTATAATTAATTTAAAAAAATATTTATATACAACTGTGTATTCATATTTATCCATGTATCTATCAATATATAAATATGTATATGTGTAAGTACATGTTCATTATGAATAATTAAGCATATGTATACATTAATCTCTAACTAAATATGAAGGTCTAAGTGTGTGTGTGTGCGTGCGTGTGTGTGCGTGCGTGTGTTTGTGTGTGTGTGTGTGCGTGCGTGTGTGTGTGAATAGCTTCTAAGACAGAGGATTGAAACGGAGGCTTACAGTAAAATTCTAGCGCTTAAAATATGTGAGTGGGTGTTGAAATGTTCACAGCTAGCTATGACAAGAAACATCTGACCTTCAATAAATTTCTCTGCAGCATTGAGCAAGCTGTAAGCTATTTTTAACACCTTTCTTAAAATAAAATAAAAAATTGCCCACCCAGCACTGAAATAAGAGAAAGGTTTTTGTGCGGGATAAAAGACACATGTAACTTAAGAAATCAAGACATTGGTTTGATGGTATGGAACATGAGATGATATCATTTTTAATTAATTACTGGGTAAAAAATGTTACATCGTTTCATTTTATTTCAATGTATTGTTGATTTAAAAAGAGATATAAAAAAGAAAATGTATTGCAATTACAAGGCCAATGAGTTCTGTATTGAATGTCTTTCTGGCCGTGACTTTTGAAAGTATTTTATTTGATCATTAAATTCGCATTGCAAATTAATTTTATAACATTGGTAGTGGCGTCAAATTGAATCTAAAACAAAATTATAATTATACACTTTCGAAAACTATATAGGATATCATGGTGTAAGTTTTCAGCTATAATAACACCAAACTTAAAGGGCAGTGTTTTTTTTTTTGGTAGCTAAACAGCGTTTCATATTACTAGTTCAGTTTTCTGAGAGTAATTTCAAGGCATGTCAATATGTATTAATTTTACATTATTTAATATGTTACATCCACTATAGGCTTTAGCAAGAACTATCATTACTGCTCAACAACACAGTATCACCATTTTGGCTAGTATTTAATTAATGCATTCGTTGCACGTCTGAATAAAACACACCACGAATTCTATATGCGATTGTAATACATCAAATAGGATAACAAAATCTAGGATTCTCCTGTAGTTAGTCTTCTAGAAAAAACCCACCCTAAAGTAATCTTAATCTCCTTACGTTTCAATCCCATTAGGAAATAATTTTCCAGATACTACTAATACCGAATTTATACTCCGTCTAAAAACAGCATCCCTTTCATCACATATACTAGCAGCTTAATACACAAGCACACATACAGATCTTAACATAAATCTCAGAGTTTTCAAATGTTCCATAAATCTCCATTATTAGCATCGTTAATTTACGCTTCTCTAGCCCAGATGTACGGGCTTGTGGGCGCTTATAGGCATAGAAGGGCTTTCAGGCATAAGCCGGTGCCTTGTCCGTGATCGATTAAATCTTGTCTAGTTAGAGACGTAGAGCATACATTTCCTGGCACATAATTCCGTGGGCAATTATAACCGTGGTAATATACAACCCTCTAATTCACTTGGATGGATGGTGCACGGTACACACAACAGCACAGTTTTAAACCAGTTAATTTCGTAAATTGTGTTTGTTTAAGACTGAAAAATGTGACATGTCAGATTTAAAGATGCCATGTTTAAAAAAGAAATCGAAAACCCAGTTTTAGAACAAACGTCATCACAGACAGAAGATAACGCGACAGTATTAACCAATACGTTATCGATCATCAATAAATGATTGAATGACCATTTGTATGGACACACGTTATTTTTAGAAACATCCAATACAGCGGGACCAAGAAAAGCGTCATTAAATGTTTCGGTATTTGTCCTAAAATACCTAGAGCGGGTGTATTTCTGATTCATCCCTCTTAGCACGAATGTGGAGATCTAAAGGCTAATGCGTCCAACCTTCGGTATCTCTAACAAGCCTGAATACTGTGTAACTTTCCCGTAAAGGTTGTTGAAAGAGTCATTTACTGGCACGCAAACCTTACTGTCTAGGAAGGTGTTAATGTACGGGTGGGGAGGATATTTGAAAGACCACTGGCGATATTTACTGGCTAGAGACAGGCGGCATTAAGTGGCACGCTTCCTAGTGTTGCCGTTTTGGTTTCATATATTGAAAACGTTATTTTCAGAGTTAAAATAGAAAATAAAGTCTAATGTCTAAGTCTATTGACGCTTGAGTGAAACTCAAACAGGTATTAGATACTAAAGTGTAGCATTCTATCACTTGAAAGCTTGGCTTACAAGAATGCTTAAAAAGACAAATACAAGATATGCATTAATCTTTTAAATGTTATTTGGTAATTCTGATGAAGAACTTATTTCGGAAAAACATTTTTGTCTAGTATCTTGAGGCTTTTACATCACTCCTTTGTTTTCCATGCATTTAATTGCAGACAGTTGTAGTAGTTCTGCTACATGTTATTTCAAGACAAAGAGACATGCCTAGAGAGCAAGCAACACAACATCTCTTAAATCAAACAAGTGGTGATATTTTTAAAAAGTCGCGAGACTTAAATTGAATGGCGCAGCTCTATAAAAACACTCTCAATAAATAATAAACTATGTAATTTACGGTTCTGTTTATTGGATACTCGATTTTTCTATCCAGCACTAACTAATTAATGTCATCCCTCGCTAGAGAACCCCACCCAGACAAGACGTTAACGGCGCTGGAATTTTACGATGCCACGTCCTTGCTCCTCTTGCGGTACTGAAAGCCGAAACGTAAAGCAATAGAAAAAAACAGAAACTTGA
The DNA here is from genome assembly GCF_028476545.2 of Physella acuta. Classification (NCBI taxonomy): domain Eukaryota; kingdom Metazoa; phylum Mollusca; class Gastropoda; family Physidae; genus Physella; species Physella acuta. The sequence goes on from NW_026732813.1 coordinate 228,625, forward strand.
GGCGTCCACGTTGTACGGAGGCATCTCTAGGGAACCGGCCTCAAAAAGCGTTGATATTAAAATTTGATGTTAACGACGATTAACTTACTGAAGTTTAATGAAAGCTAAAAGGCGCGCATGCAAGACCGAACACGCTTTGAATCCGAGTAATTTTACACAGAGGTAGGGTTTTTTGCTTGAAGCGGGGATGGAATAAAGAATTATTAATTTTACAACGGTGTGCATAGGCATTTCCATCTAGTGTGTTCCTTCAAAAGCTGTGAAAACAGCACACAACCACCAGTTTTATAGTGAATTTCATAGGTGGCTTTTCTAATCAAGCCATTAGCGCATCCGACTAAAATAATAATCATTTTAAAAATTTATTTCAGGAATCGTTTTTCGCACACAAAAGAAAACTTTGTGTTCATAAAACTTCATTAAATTAATAATTCAGACATTACACGGATGTTTTAGGATGACATTTGAAATAAAAACAGACCAAAAGCCAGGCCATGTAACCATTTAATGGAGAAAATTAATCTTTTTTTAAAAAAAATCTTTTAAGTTAATACTTGTGTTTCTGACCACTTTAATCGGTTGCCTACACAAAATTTTTTTAGGGGCTTCAAAGTATCAGGTGAGAATCCTAGCTTAGATTTCACTTTAGAGTGTTGGGTCTTAACTGAGCGGTTTATGTTTTGTTATATAGTAGTATAGAACTTTTAGCACTACATTTCTTTTTAAAGAAATCCTCAAATCCCACACACAGCACATAAAAGTGGATGAGAATCATTTAAAAATTCAAGTAATTAAAAAAGCTGAAGCCTAAAGACATAAATAAGTCAAACCTGACACAAAAGGGATGTTCGCGTCGGTTCATATTACATATTCCCCTGATAATTGACATTTTTTTTTTTGGAAATCGGATCAGTTTTTCTTAAACAAATTATAATCGATAGAATGTCAGCTAATTGAAATACACAGCTCTCCCCTTCTGTCTGCACTTGTAAATATAATTCGCTTTTTAGTTTTAAATACTTGTGTTGTTCAGTTGCATATAAACACTTCAGAATCAGTGCTAGTTATAGTATAACAATTCAGCAAACACTTGTATTTTAATCATGACAGTTAAGCTGGTCAAATAGATCAAAGTAACGACGTGCGAATATCCTTAATCCGTTTAAACTTTTGGCGTGTATGACCAACCATAATGTCTGATCTGTTGAACAATGTGGGCTATTAAAAAACTTTATTTATTTAGTAATTTCTTAAATCTCTACATAAACTACGGACTTAACGTCTATACACAGACAAGTAACACGCATCCCACTTGACCTCCCCCTCCCCCCCCCCCTCCCCTTTAAACCAGTGCTTTCGACAATGTCATCTATATGGAACAAGAGAAAAGGATGGGTTCACAGGACACATTAATTATATACGTCTGTTCGGGGGATTATATAGAGAAATTCTCCAAGGGTTGGGCTAGATTTCTCCCCCTAACTTAACTATAATAAAAATCTCACTAATTCCTTAATTATCAAGCCGGCTTGAGCTACAACTAGCGGGCGAGTAAGGGTACATACCATCATTATCTCGATTGTCTGAGATGTATATCATTGGCTTAGGAGTGGGTTGCAGGGAGAGATTACTTGTATGTGTTTTTTTATCCTGGTTATACACTGGCTGTTAGAGAAGGTTGAAGACGTGATCTTAAATCTACATGATGTGAACGTGTTGCTATGGTCTATGTTTTATCCTGGTTATACACTGGCTGTTAGAGAAGGTTGAAGACGTGATCTTAAATCTACATGATGTGAACGTGTTGCTATGGTCTATGTTTTATCCTGGTTGTACACTGGCTGTTAGAGAAGGTTGAAGACGTGATCTTAAATCTACATGATGTGAACGTGTTGCTATGGTCTATGTTTTATCCTAGCTGTACACTGGCTGTTAGAGAAGGTTGAAGACGTGATCTTAAATCTACATAATGTTGCTATGGTCTATGTTTTATCCTGGTTGTACACTGGCTGTTAGAGAAGGTTGAAGACGTGATCTTAAATCTACATAATGTTGCTATGGTCTATGTTTTATCCTGGTTGTACACTGGCTGTTAGAGAAGGTTGAAGACGTGATCTTAAATCTACATAATGTTGCTATGGTCTATGGTGAAATGGGTGTTTGAGGTTGGATGGAACGATGGGGAAGGGATGGGGGTCACGGATGGTAGGGATAGAGAGTTGAGTTGTTGTTTTTTTTATGTGCTAACCCTAAGTTAAAGCCACTTTTTACAATAGAATTATATTGGCTTAGGGCGTCAGTATGTGCTAATCCTAAGTTAAAGTCACTTTTTACAATAGAACTGTATTGACTTAGGGCGTCAGTAGTGTTTGTGGGAGGATAAGGTGGTGACGGTGGTGAGGAGGTTTTGCAGGGTGTGGTGTGGAGTTAATTGCGTAATGGAGGTAGGTAGTATTCTTGTTTAGTGTTGTGTTCCTGACAGATGACGGGTAACTCGGGTCGTCCAGTTATCAAATTTTAAAAGCAGAAGCTACTGGGGGGGGGGAGAGATTGTAAGCCCATAACAATAACCACTCTAAAGTAATAACGAGTAGTTGTCCTGCTTTATCCTTTCAATCCTGGATGACAATCAGTAGGGGGCGGGGATCGAAGGGTCAGCCGATAACAAAGCGTAGGGTAATTAAATTGACCTGAATATATGAAGTTACACGAGTGAAGGGGGGGGGGGGGGGAACAGACTGACCCGGGGGTTCCTAACCAGGAAGCGTGAAAGACAGGCCTTGGTGCTAGGGGATTCAACTTTTTATCCCAGGGTTTTAAAAGGTGACGAAGATAGTGTAGAGATGTCATGAGTTTCACTTTACTCAACAAGGGACTTTTAAATATAGATTTATAAGCTTCTTTCTTTAGGGCTGGCCATTATTTTGTTAGGTATTTTTATGTACACTGCTAGAGTTGAAAAGAAATGAAAAAAATGGCAAAGGACAAAAAAAGCATGAAAGGATGTTGTTCATGTCCTGTGTTCCACTGAAAGTTGAAAAAAAAAGGCAAGGATGAAGACACTAATACATAAGAAGTTTTGCACTATGTATACATTATAGAGGTAGATTAATTATACTTAAAAATCTTTTTACTAGTAGGTAGAAAACACTTTACTGCAACAAATGTAGAAAGATTTTGGAAAATTAAATACAATTCGAATTTAAGTCAAAACACATCATAAAGTAATCATTAACGCATTCCGTGCAGTAATTTATCTGGTTTGTTAACTTTGACTCATCAACAAAATTAATACAATAAAAGCCACCTAGAAAAATAACATGTTATGAAAAGTGTCAAGGTAAGTTAAACCAACTATTATTATAGATCTTTAAATGGTATTGTCACCCAAGCAGTTCCCCCTACACCCGATTTTCAATCGCCCTCAAAGCGTAAGCGATTCGTTGTCCGCCCTCGCGTTGACCAACTTTACAAAGACACTGTTGCCAAGAGCTGTCGATGGTTTTATCTGGTACAAGTGACCAGTAGGTGATTGCATCTAGATTTTCTAGATAGAAACCATGCATCCAGGCCTGACTTTATGAACTTTTTGAAAACCCACACGACTTTGATCTAGGGGTGTAACCGTAACTTCATGTTGTGTAACCAACTCTTTCACAACCAACAGTGTAATACACACCAAGTTGATCTGGGGGTGTAACCGTAACTTCACGTTGTGTAACCAACTCTTTCAGAACCAAAAGTGCCTGATCCACCTCCCCACCAGACTAATGCTGTACTCATTTATAAAGTGCCAAAGTGTTAGTGTGTGCGTGTGTGAGATAAACTTGAAAGCAAGCAGACACCAACAATACATAATAAATGACATGATTAAAGACGGTAATTCACCTCGGAGCACCGAGCAGTGATATGTTAGAGTAAAGGTCTTTTTAAATACAAAGATGTCTTAGGTTTTGTACTGAGGTAGACGGGACAACATATCATTATCAATCTTAATAATTGAGAAAGATGTTAGGCCCAGACATAGGGCACACGCTATTAACGGAATAGTTTATCAGATGTCTCGTACATCACACCACTAGGTTAAGACTTTAATATGTTTTAATAACCTTGTCTGAAGTACAGAGGAAATGCTCTCGATTTTTGGGAAAACATAAATTTTAAGATCTAGGAATTTCATTTAGTTCTTTGAAGCTAGTACTAATAGATACAATTCTTTCTCTCTCTATCTCTCTCTCTCTCTCTCTCTCTCTCTCTCTCTCTCTCTCTCTCTCTCTCTCACACACACACACACAAACACACGTACAACAGGATGAAGAACCGAGCATTTTTCACACCCATGATGTCAGTCTATATACCCGAGGGTTTCCGCCAGGCATTGCTTCCTCTTCCGGTGCTTGGAAGCACCTGGTCTGGACATGAGGGGCAGTACATTTTAATCGAGGGTCGACTGCCGTCTCGTGTCCGTGTACTCAACTCGTGATTTTTGGATTATAAGCGCTAGACCGCGACGTCCTTACACATCAATGTTATAGCTAATTTTCACCTGCATACTTATGTCAGGATACAGTTCCAGTCAACATCAATTAGATATAAAGTTTAATTTCACTTGTTTGTTGAGGTAAGATAACAAAGAATACCTTTAGTGAGTAACAACAAAACGCCATGGAAAATAAAAACTTACAAAAGAAAGTCTTGTTCCCAACTTGGGTTGGTACCCTTGACTTGGATGGTTGTAGATTTTACATTTTGGAGTTTAAGGGTCACATACGTGTTGAAACGTTCTGAAAAATAAAGTGATAGAACATTACAGAAGGCGTTAGTAAGATGTATAATAAAAACTGTTTTTGTGCTACGTGATATAGGCGACATATGTAATGTGAGTTGAGAGTGGGAGGCAGGAAGGAAGAGGAGGCAGTGTTTGGTATAACTGATACACTGTTTCAAGAAACCACTTCGTTTTATGTTGATGGTTATCCGTTACATACTTTTTTAAAGAGAATTTTTTAAGAATCTAAAGACAGATGAGCTAAAAATAGTACATAAAAGCATTATGTTACAAGAAACATCAAGGCGTTCCGCAGGTATAAAAATATCAGAGAATTCACACTAAAAACACTACTAAAATGTCGTGCTTTATAATAGTTTACCTTGATGTATTCGTGATTATAACTTCGTGTTCTAAGATACTGTGCCAACCAATATAGGGTAATAAGACATATATAATAACATTCCTTTGTATATGATCGCAGATATCTCAATAATCACGTGATGAGTATGCACACACGTAATACAACATGATCTAACAAGATAATCACAATGGAAGCTCGTTAGAATCAGTAAGACGATCCTGTTTATAAGGGCGAATGTACGTGTTTACTTGCTAAAACATACATCCCTTGATCAGCATAGGATTTATTCACATTATTTTAGTGATACATTAGAAGGCAACATTAATACAGCGTTTGTAGTATTTTAAAAATATTTGTAACGATATGACATGTCAGATTCAAAACATCGAAGGATGTTATTCATCACATAAAAGAATGAAATAACCTTCAAGAATGATCAAAAAACTATTGTCACAATTTTTAATCATTCAAGTTTAAAAACATGTCGTCTGCTTTCGGCTATTCCTTTTCTAACGTTGCCATCCGTAATAAGCTTTATTTTTTGTTTGTTTACGCGGTAATTGAAACCGAGGATTGAAATTAGTTCATTACCTGGTCTACCTGATGTAGACTAAGATAATAACGTACATTAAACCACGAGACCAACAAAAACATGTTTACATTACGTACACGGATGCTAGGATGTCAAAGGAGAATGATCTAGAGATATGATTGCAACTCTCGAGGTAAACTTATCAGATTTAATTTAAAAACAGACAGAGGCTTAAGAGTACAAGACAGAAATATGGCTGACGATTGCATTAAAACTTGCTTTGAAACATAATCGAATTACTGAATTAAAAATTAAAGTTGCGCATTATGTGTGGCTTGGTTAATTATATGACAAGGATCTTACTTCAGCATAGTTCACCACAAATGTGTGCAATATCTTTAGTTTGAAAGATAAAATATACATAGCGGAAACACGAGACATTTATACTACGTATATTCATATACATTTAAACTTTTAGTTTTAGATTTTTTAACCTAAGTTAAATGGTTTTTATCTATAAACATTGTGTTCCTGCGGTAAGCTTCTAAACAATACAGTTTTGGCTACATAGTTCAAGTTTTATCTGGCCAACACGACGACAGTTTTTATATATAAAGGAACGTGTTGCAATAATCATAGAATCCACGCGTTGTAAAACATCAGACCGTAGTCAGTATGAAGGGGGAAAAAATCACGTGCCTTTTACATGAAGATTACGACACAAGGGTATTGGAACCTGTAATGTGTTTCTGATGGAAACATCCAGAGATAAGAATCTCACGAGAGAAACGCCAAAACTCGGAGCTGAGGAAGGAATCAGCTGTGGCATAAAAGTACATTACCATATCAAGGTTCAGCATCCGTGGATCAATACGTTTGTGAGAAAATAAAATGTTATTCTTAGGTTAGGGGCGCTTATTGGTGGGTCATGCGAGAAAAAGTCACTCATGTTTAAAATTGAATGGGGTCTTATTAATTAAGTAATATTTCTATGAACCTGTGTCTTTCAGTAAAATACGAACTTAGTATAAGTATAGTTAGTTGTATGAAGCATATGCCACATACAGGACCACGTATAGTATGGAGAATTAGCAATATAAAATAACTTAGTATAGTCAGTTTATGAATACTCTACAACATAAATTAACCTGCAGAATGGTTAGTTGTATGAAGACTTTGCGACATTAAAAAAAAAAGTAGTATATTAAGTTTACGAAGAATTTGCAGCATACACGTACTCATACATACACGTAGTCACTTGTATGAAACATTTAATAACGTAATGAAGCTAAAATGTTTTTATTTTTACTTTAAAAAAATTGTGTTTAGTATTTATCTTTCAACTATGTACATTTGTCTTTTGTTAATGAGTATACACAAATAATGGATGGCAATTTTTTATTCGCCGAGGTGATACTTAGCGCAACAATTGGATTAAATTGAAACAGCTAAATTTTACGGTAGCTACTTATTGTCGGTCTGCAACAGCTACCAAAATGCTAATGTGTCTCTAGGCAGAATCTGATACATCGTAATCATTTATGGTGAGTAAAACAAATTTAGAAGTATGTCTCGTTTCATACAAGTAGGAGATTAAACGTGTTTTCCGTGGATTCCTATAACCTCTGACAGAGAACTAATACAATCGCATGAACAATATTAATGCTTTTTGTTTTTACTATAAACGTAGGCACGTTTCTATATAAATGTCAAAAACAGTGATAGTTTGATGTATGAAATGTTATCCAAATGCCACTGCCTAATGAGGGCAGAAATTACCATGATTAATATGGCATTTTTTATGATAGAAATACACAAAGACAAAAGCAATTATACACAATATTAGCTTTGATTCTAGAGCTACGGTTTGCTGATATATACATGTATACAAAAAGCCTTTATATATATATACATGTATATGTATATATATATATATATATATATATATATATATATATATATATATATATATATATATATATATATATATATATATATACATATATACACACATATATACACACCGAGAGTTTCAGTCAATTATTCTGCAAATCGTTACCTTACGAACAAAAATAAACATGATGGCAAAAAGCGTAACCCTATTTTTGGCATAGTGATTCAAAAGATTGATAAATGATTTACAATGTTTTTACATCTCATTACCGAACGTAAGACAAATGAGTAAAAAAATAAAAAATATTTTTTCAAACGTCATAATACTTGTTACCAGATAACCGTTAAATAAATATATTTTTCTTTCAACTTAAATTTTGATATTGCATTTGAAAACAATGCAATAGTAAACGAGAAAGAAAAATAAGAATAAAAAAAGAAAAATGCATATCACGTGCGGGAAAGAAAGATGGGATGGTGAGTGCTTCGGAAACATTTTGGACGACAATCAACGGTTTCAAGGTCAAACGCGTGCAGAAGATCAATAAAGGTTTGTTAACGCGCCTAAATTAGACACACAGAAGAGCTCTCTCGAAAACCCTATGTGATCAATATGTACAGTATCTATCTCACTCTCATTTTATATATATACAAGTTGTAAGTCATATATATATATATATATATATATATATATATATATATATATATACATATATATACATATATATACATATATATATATATATATATATATACATATATATATATATATATATATATATATATATATATATATATATATATATATATATATATATATATATATATATATATATATATATATATATATATATATATATCGTTTTCTAATTGTGTCACCGGCTATTTTGTTGCTTACTTTATTTTCTTTACCCATTTTGATTTATTTTAAACAATACAATTGAAATGACGAAAATAGAATCTATAAGATCCTCCAACAAACAAACTATAAAAATGTAACATTTAGTTCTAAGTCTCATTTTACCACTGGAATGACAATTTGAATATTTCGTGCATAATGTTTTTAAGAAATACACAACTTCATTAATTTGATATAGATCTAGGTTATTGTCTAAAAATAGCAGTGTAAAAGGAGGGATGGGAAAAGTTAACATCACTAGTTATCCCTGAGACTCATTACATCCAACAAGTTTTAATTTGGCATCAATTACGTGGCAGAAACAACGTATCTATTAGTGACATGTTGATTATGTCACGTTGTGTAAAGTGCGTTTATAGTGTTGTACTGCAAAATATTTCACATTTTTAACAAGAATAGGCCTACACATTTTCTCTTTTTAAAGTATATTTCAAGAGTAATGTGCGTTACGAGGAATGGTTTTCTCTTCGTTTTGAGAGGTATTTTAAATTTATAAAAGTGTTTATTTGTTTAGCTGTTTCATATTCACCATTAATGTTTTGAATGCCTTAACATGACTACGTGTTATTTAAAAGCTTCTCAAACACAAAAAAAAAACGATTTTAATAACTTGCTCTCTCTCACCCAACCCAAATGACGCACACAACAAAGAGTTGATTCGATAAAAAGTTGTTCTAAAACTGCGAGCGCCATTTCAGGAGCGCAGCTCAAAAAACGTGAACAGACAGGTATGATAAATTGCTAAGAAGTGCATCATAATAGTCTGGTTTAACAACCTTCGATCCTGCAGGCGACAGGCTTATTATAAAAAGATTGATTTTTCTATGCACATTATACAGCATCTGCCTTGTCACACTTCGAAGAGTAAAAAAAAAAGAAATTGTTCTCTAAAGTTAACATCCCTGTATTCAAGAGTAGAACAGTACTTCAGGTTTGATTTTTGTTTAAACTGATGTCGATAAGACATAATAGAAAAAGAAAGTGGCAAATCATTGTTTACTAAGTAATCTATCAGTAAATTGAAAATTAGATTTCATATTTTTTAGCTAATTAGATTCTCATCTTTAAAAGCTGCTTTTAATTACAGAATAGTTATTGATCTAAAAAAGTGATTGAGAAATAGCCTAAGAAAGTGGTAAAGAATATTCATAATAAAATAATTAAGTAGAACATTAAAAAAAAATGTATAACAGAACGCGAGAAGAAAGGAAAACACCCGACGTGTGAAAGCATATTTTCCGGTAATTGGACAATTACCGATCATCAAGAGAATTACGTAAACAATGTCCACATGGAGGTTTAAATAAACTTCATTAGATCCAATCGATAACAATACCGTAGTCTTTGATGTGTTTTGATTTAAAATGCGAAAATCGATACATGATTATCATTGCTTTTTATCAAAGTAAAGCCTACTTAAAGAAGACAGCCAGCTATCACTTATGTTTTGTCCTTTTGTATTAGCAGCCTCAGATAGAGGTGTAACCAAGAAAATAATGAGGTGTACAACCTCACATTAAGATACAAAATTCTTTTAGCAAACATCCTGGGTATAAAACCATAAGATATGACTAGCATTGAATCAACTTTCTATAAAAATGGTTAGGATTAAAGCGACTACTATTATTTACATTTGCATCATATCTTAAAAAGTTAGCAGTGATAATTCGGTGGCTTTTTATCATATTGGCTGTTAGTAACTAGCATATTAAAGGGATTTTAAATAAAATAGCATTTAAAAATTTAAAAAGTATTTTTAAAGTATTTAAAACGTAGAATAGTGAAATCTATATACTACTAAAACTCAACTTTGTTTACATGTTTGAATATTTATTTGTTTGCCTGATCGACTATTGTGATATGTTCGACTCTATCTGGAAAGCTGTAAAATAGTATGCAGGTAGAGAATAATTTTTTAATGCAGACAGACTGTTGATCACAAATTTATTTAAAGACGTTAATTAATTTATTGATTTATTCATAGTTAAATTAACCGTATTTTTTTAAAAATGTTAATACTTTGAATAAACTTTGTGGGGATAGTGACGTCCCTTGATGTGTTTACTTTTTGGTTCAATAAAAATGGCGGACTCATCATAGACTTTGTGGCCCATTCAAAAGTTTAACGCGTTACAAAGCTAATTTTCTGCCGGCTATAACTTAAACAATACGTCCGTTTGCTGTATTTATTACGTTCCAACACTTATATCAATTTTCAACTGTCTTTTTCATTTAGTTTTACGATAAATTTCTCTAGATCTAAAGATCAGCTGTCGAAGGGAAGTTATGAATCTAGCCTAGATCTAGCCTAGATCTAGATCTAGATTCTAGGTCACTACTAGACTCAGTGTAAATTCTAGATCTAGACTTAATGTAAATTCTACATCTAGAATCTATTTCAGGCCTTAATACATCTAGAATCTATTTCTGGCCTTAATTATTTTATATAAATCTTTGTTTGGCTAATTTAAGATTAAATTTAATTTGAAAGTTACTACTACTAGATCTATGCGCGGAGACTCAAAAGTATAGTATAAAAATTCATTTGTGACGTCACGAGTAAATAGCTAAGTTGGTAGCGTAGCCCGCTCTCATGTGGGTGGCACAGGTTCTAGACCAATATGTCAATGATATTTTTTTTTCAATATTTTTTTTTTAGATGTGAATGATAAAGTTGCCTATCTGAACTTGGCAGGATACAGGGCAGGTGAAGTAGAGTTCATCTGTTTCTTTGTCCTAAGCATATGAAAGGATAGTGTGGTCAGAGACATGCTCGGCTGGAATCGTTTTTTAAACGATAAAAACAAGTTGTCTGAGACTTGGCGGGACACTGGGCAGGTGAAGTAGAGTTGAGTAGGTCACATGTGACGTCAGTATATGAAGGGATAGTCCGAAATCGGTGTTTTCGGTGTTTTTAAAAGATAAAAAACATATTTTTGAATGTGGGGTCTGTTTTTTGTGACCATAAGTGACACTGCAGTAGCGTAGCGAGGAGGGGGGGGGCGGGAGGGGAGGCGGGGGGGAGGCCGGGGGGGGGGGGGAAAGGGGAGGCGGGGGGGGGGGGCGGGGGGGAAGGGGAGGCGGGGGGAGGTGGAGGGGGGGGCGGGGGGACATATGTTGGGGCGCCAAAATGGTTTGGAAAAATAAATTGAAAGGTTGAGGGGGGTGCAAATCGAAAGTTTGAGGGGGGGGGGGGGGTTGAAAATCGAAATCTTGGGGGGGGGGGGGGGGTTAAAATCGAAAAGTTTGTCCCCGGGCGCCGGGAAGGGTCGCTATGCCTCTGAGTGACAGACGTGATGTTTTTTTATGGATGACCCCCGAACCCCACAGTTATCCAACGGATGACGGGTATTCTAGTAATATTTATATCACTAGAGTATATGGCGAAGGCCCTAAGGTGAAATAGAACTAGATGTATGAAAAACATTGGGATGACCCAATTTGGTAGGTAATATAATAATTTTTTTTAGTTTTGTTTTTAAGACATTTTTAATAAACACTATGTAGGCCTACAATATTTCAGTATATTATGAAAGTAAACACAAATGTATTTTTTTATTTAAAAAAAATACCAGCATCTTTAAACATGCACTAGTTAGTTGTGTATATTTAAGCAGGAAGACCCACTAGACAAGATTAATTAAAACAGCAAACATATAATTATACGTTAATGAAGAGAATTACAGAGATGAACCGTCAAAAGCCCAAATCTCGGGCCCACATCTCATCAAGCTGCCATGTCTATCATGTTACAGTTCCGTGTCTTGGTGGGGATCAATAACCGTGTTTGATCGGGAACGACAATCAAACTCAATTGTTGTTTTTGCTAGCATCTGCCAAGATTAACACTTCATTTCAAGTGGAGTGAAGGCTTTTTTTTTTTTTGGGGGGGGGGGGGGGGGGGGGGGGGGGCATGGTTATGTTTTCTTTTCATTGACATTTCTGAACTTCAAAAATGGGGATGTAATGTGCTTGATCAGCCAAAAACCTCTAACTATACGATTAAATATGCAAGTTTTTTTCTGGCAAGAAAAGGACAACAAACTAATAATTTTAAAAGTGGAGTTTTTAAAAAATATTACCAACTTTTATCTCAGTAAAGTATGTGAATTAAAAAAAAACGTATCCTGGGATTTGGGTTAAGTCTAGCTATTATTTTCTGATAAAGAAAACCCAAAGGGTTAATACTAAATTTTCCATTTTTCATCATCAATTCCTTATCCTAGGGTTTTGGTCCAATCTATTTAGAATTTTTTTTTCAATCGTGTGATGCGAAGATGATATGAATGAATTACGACCATAGATCAACTCAGATATTTCACTGTTCAATGAAAGAGTGAGTGGTTCCAGTCGCTTGTATATTGGCTATCTGTGTGGCATCAGAGATTTATAACCAGATTTTCATCAACTGGCTGCATGGAACTCATGCGTTCATTTATCTTGAAAACAAAAGGAAAGATCAACACTTTTTTTTAAACTGGGGCCTATATTCACACCAAAAGTCGTGCATTCGTTTTTAATATCAAGAGAATGTTTTTAATTTGGTTTACTATTCAAGTTGTATGATTTTATGTGAATAGAACTATTTTAACCACGCGTGTCAGTGTGTGATGAAAGGATTTATTACATGTTTGTGTTTGATAAAACGTTTTTTTTTTATCTCACAACCACAGTACTTCTAATATTACAGATCTAGCTAATCTAACTAAAGCTGCTAGCTGGAATGTACTGTAAATTAATAATCGCGGGACAAAAGTAAATAAGGCTTGAATTATCCCAAAGTCAATTATTTTAGAAAAGTCTGGGAATTATTTGGTCTGTTGTGGTCGTCTACGGACCAAGAACTGTTTTTCAGCTCGTCCTTTGGCCCCCATGGCGTGAGGGTGCACAAGGGTCAAATATCATTAGAGAAATTGCTCAGAGGAAAACCTTCATTAAGGGGGGGGGGGGGGGGGGAGAGAGAAATCGCCAGACAGTGAAAACGTAAACAATAACACGTAACTTCTGGCCACACACGGTTATGTTGGATGTGATAAAACAAAACGGCAAATACAACTTTTAAAAACACAACTGGAATGAAAAATGTTATTAAAAAATATACAGGTAAATTAAAGCTTGTAGAAAAGCTTTCGGAAGATGTTTAACTTCTGAGACGAGTTATCATACATGTAGCCTACTGCTGACATGACAGTAACGTATTGACGGCTACGAGAACCCAGCTAGACATTAACAGTATAAATAGATGGAGAGATTGAAGCAAATGAGAAGAGACGTGAGCGTAGGAGCCCCGAGAGGAAAAAGACGGGTGTAAAGATCTGAAGATGACCAGACATGACCGTGATCAATGCTAACCAGTTTTCGGAGTACTCGAGATCTTGAGGAGATGGAACAATTTGCTAGGCGGACAACAAGCTCCATCATATGCGGAAAGAGAAATACGGTTTCGGTAAAGCGAAATAAGAAATAGAGGGATGAAACGTAAGGAGGTTGGAATAACACTGAAAGTTAAATATAATAAAACATGCTAAAAAATAAATAAACGAAGTTTATTTTTTTTAAATGCAATACAGATACAACATGACTACATGTACAGAAATCTGAAGAACCTAAGGTAATTGCTTAGAACAACAGAGAGCAGCTAAGTAAACGCTTTGAAAAAAATAATTAAACGAAGTTGTTTTTTTTTAAATGCAATACAGATACAACATGACTACATGTACAGAAATCTGAAGAACCTAGGGTAATTGCTTCCAACAAAAGAGAGCAGCTAAGTAAACGCTTTGAACTGTCCTATTGGTTTACAGAATAAACTTAGTGACTTGATTGTTCGGTCAAGCAGCACACCGTATACTTCTGATCTTGATGATAATTTAATAAAACAGCTGAACAAGAGACAAGTAAACACGAACGTTTTCTTGCCTGAATTTTTGACTCCAGGCGCGGGAATTTAACCGTTATTGGCTGAACATGGGTGACCCACAAATAGATCAATATTGCCATTTATTTCTCTCTCACTGGAGATTTCACTTCGAAATTCATTCAATCAACAAAATGGAACTGAGAAAAAGGCGCTTGGAATGAGAAGGGGGGAAAATGGGTAAATCATACGTCACTGGCTTACAAAACTAGGCAAAGCTGGGCTGTTTGGAGACGGGATTGACTAGTTGACACAGACGGAATGACAAAAACAATAGACATAGTAAGCTAACACTTGATAGTTGGCCATATTTCGGTTATTGGTAAACTACATGAACTGTGGGTGCTATATCATTTAGTTTGTCAGTTTGTGAAATAGGTAAACACAAAAAGTTATGTTTCTATAACATTTAGATACACTCAAATTAATGGATTGTATCCTATACATGTAATTATACTTCAGCATGTAACAAAGTGTTTGCAGTTTCCATTTTAAGTAGCTGTTTTAAAGCAAGATCTTATTTTGCTTTAACTTACATGCTATATAAACATCATATATTATCTATGTACTTATGCGTTGTAATTACTCGGAGTCTGTGTGTCTAAACCGACTACATTGGATGTAAAATAATATCATGGGCAGCTTAAACCCCTCCAACAACCCGCTTTGACAAATGGACCCTACTATGTTCAGATATGTCCGCGGTACAAACCATATGGACTGGTTGAAGCAACGTCAACACTTGTTAGAACTATGTGAACATAGAAGGTAATGGACAAGGAAAAGTTAGGCTATCATCGTGCCAAACAAACACCGTAACGACATAACACTGTCACCGTAAGAGCCGCATTACAAGATAAAAGGGAATTAAGGTATTAGATTGAAGATAGATAACAATCCAGGGGAAATTAGGGGAGATAAATTTAAACAATTTATAAGTACAAGTTCAAACGTGTCCGAAATCTTTACCAAAAAAAATAAAGTATTAAAAAAATCAATACTCCTAAACAAGCGAGAAACCTCACAACATCCAATTAAAACTAGTACTAAATGCCCCTAGCAAGTAAAGACATGCGTACTGGCTATGGTGTGTGTTCTTTAATGAAGAAAAACAGACAAAGCTACAAAGGAATGCAATCTTGGATTCAATAGAAGGCAAGATGAAAGAACGGGAAAATGTGGAAAGAATCGAAGAAAACCAGTGTACACACACCTACGTATATAGATAATTTATAAAGACTTTTGAGCTCGCTAAATAAAAAAGAAAATCTTAATTACTTTTGATCTCAACCACCAGCAATAAAGAAAAACGTCAACAATTTTAAAATAGCAGCACAATTTTTTCATTCTTTCCATATATTATATTAAGGCTAGTTTTCTTTCTACAAAGCCAAACGCTTATAAAGGGAATCTAAGCGATTTCATGCCCTTCAACCACAGAAAAACAACCCGAGTAGCCTATTTATGTGCTTATCCGAGGGTTTCTAAGGCAGCATAAGGGTAGACTATATATGGATAAATAATGAGATCACTTGACTGCCCTGTGGCAAGCTGGATGCTGCTACCAATCAATACACGAGTGTCCCAATTACACCGACGTCTCACCCTCCTCCACCAGGGCCAAAACTACAACTGAATGAATGCGCGTACAGCATGTGTTAGTGCCGGTGTATTGCTGAAATTGATTGTTCAAATTAATCTATAATTTAGTTTCCGTTGTTCGTAGATCGATGGCGGTGTATCCTTGTGTGTAACCATAAATGGCACTGCTCCAGTGCAATAACAGCAGGACAGAAAGCTTTGGCTTCTGACTGGGACTCCAGTACAATAACAGCAGGACAGAAAGCTTTGGCTTCTGACTGGGACTCTCTGCTCCAGTACAATAACAGCAGGACAGAAAGCTTTGGCTTCTGAATGGGACTCCAGTACAATAACAGCAGGACAGAAAGCTTTGGCTTCTGACTGGGACTCCAGTACAATAACAGCAGGACAGAAAGCTTTGGCTTCTGAATGGGACTCCAGTACAATAACAGCAGGACAGAAAGCTTTGGCTTCTGACTGGGACTCCAGTACAATAACAGCAGGACAGAAAGCTTTGGCTTCTGAATGGGACTCTCTGCAATAACAGCAGGACAGAAAACTTTGACTTCTGACTGGGACTCCAGTGCAATAACAGCAGGTCAGACAGAAAACTTTGGCTTCTGACTGGGACTCTCTGCAATAACAGCAGGACAGAAAGCTTTGGCTTCTGACTGGGACTCCAGTGCAATAACAGCAGGTCAGAAAGCTATGGCTTCTGACTGGGACTCCAGTACAATAAAAGCAGGTCAGAAAGCTTTGGCTTCTGACTGGGACTCTCTGCTCCAATGCAATAACAGCAGGACAGAAAGCTTTGGCTTCTGACTGGGACTCTCTGCTCCAATGCAATAACAGCAGGTCAGAAAGCTTTGACTTCTGACTGGGACTCTCTACAATAACAGCAGGTCAGACAGAAAGCTTTGGCTTCTGAATGGGACTCTCTGCTCTAGTGCAATAACAGCAGGACAGAAAGCTTTGACTTCTGACTGGGACTCTCAGCAATAACAGCAGGACAGAAAGCTTTGGCTTCTGACTGGGTCTCTCTGCTCCAGTGCAATAACAGCAGGTCAGAAAGCTTTGGCTTCTGAATGGGACTCCAGTACAATAACAGCAGGACAGAAAGCTTTGGCTTCTGACTGGGACTCTCTGCTCTAGTGCAATAACAGCAGGTCAGACAGAAAGCTTTGGCTTCTGACTGGGACTCTAGTGCAATAACAACAGGACAGAAAGCTTTGGCTTCTGACTGGGACTCTAGTGCAATAACAGCAGGACAGAAAGCTTTGACTTCTGACTGGGACTCCAGTGCAATAACAGCAGGTCAGACAGAAAACTTTGGCTTCTGACTGGGACTCTCTGCTCTAGTGCAATAACAGCAGGTCAGAAAGCTTTGGCTTCTGACTGGGACTCTCTGCTCTAGTGCAATAACAGCAGGTCAGACAGAAAGCTTTGGCTTCTGACTGGGACTCTCTGCAATAACAGCAGGTCAGAAAGCTTTGACTTCTGACTGGGACTCTCTGCTCTAGTGCAATAACAGCAGGTCAGACAGAAAGCTTTGGCTTCTGACTGGGACTCTAGTGCAATAACAACAGGACAGAAAGCTTTGGCTTCTGACTGGGACTCTCTGCTCTAGACTCTAGTGCAATAACAACAGGACAGAAAGCTTTGGCTTCTGACTGGGACTCTCTGCTCTAGACTCTAGTGCAATAACAGCAGGTCAGAAAGCTTTGACTTCTGACTGGGACTCTCTGCTCTAGTGCAATAACAGCAGGTCAGACAGAAAGCTTTGGCTTCTGACTGGGACTCTAGTGCAATAACAACAGGACAGAAAGCTTTGGCTTCTGACTGGGACTCTCTGCTCTAGACTCTAGTGCAATAACAACAGGACAGAAAGCTTTGGCTTCTGACTGGGACTCTCTGCTCTAGTGCAACAACAGCAGGACAGAAAGCTTTGGCTTCTGACTGGGACTCTCTGCTCTAGTGCAACAACAGCAGGACAGAAAGCTTTGGCTTCTGACTGGGACTCCAGTGCAATAACAGCAGGTCAGAAAGCTTTGGCTTCTGACTGGGACTCCAGTGCAATAACAGCAGGTCAGACAGAAAGCTTTGGCTTCTGAATGGGACTCTCAGCAATAACAGCAGGACAGAAAGCTTTGGCTTCTGACTGGGACTCTCTGCTCTAGTACAATAACAGCAGGACAGAAAGCTTTGACTTCTGACTGGGACTCCAGTGCAATAACAGCAGGTCAGAAAGCTTTGGCTTCTGACTGGGACTCCAGTGCAATAACAGCAGGTCAGACAGAAAGCTTTGGCTTCTGAATGGGACTCCAGTACAATAACAGCAGGACAGAAAGCTTTGGCTTCTGACTGGGACTCCAGTACAATAACAGCAGGGCAGAAAGCTTTGGCTTCTGACTGGGACTCTCTGCTCTAGTGCAATAACAGCAGGTCAGAAAGCTTTGGCTTCTGACTGGGACTCTCTGCAATAACAGCAGGTCAGAAAGCTTTGACTTCTGACTGGGACTCTCAGCAATAACAGCAGGACAGAAAGCTTTGGCTTCTGACTGGGTCTCTCTGCTCCAGTGCAATAACAGCAGGTCAGAAAGCTTTGGCTTCTGAATGGGACTCCAGTACAATAACAGCAGGACAGAAAGCTTTGGCTTCTGACTGGGACTCTCTGCTCTAGTGCAATAACAGCAGGTCAGACAGAAAGCTTTGGCTTCTGACTGGGACTCTAGTGCAATAACAACAGGACAGAAAGCTTTGGCTTCTGACTGGGACTCCAGTGCAATAACAGCAGGTCAGACAGAAAACTTTGTCTTCTGACTGGGACTCTCTGCTCTAGTGCAATAACAGCAGGTCAGAAAGCTTTGGCTTCTGACTGGGACTCTCTGCTCTAGTGCAATAACAGCAGGTCAGAAAGCTTTGGCTTCTGAATGGGACTCCAGTACAATAACAGCAGGTCAGACAGAAAGCTTTGGCTTCTGACTGGGACTCTCTGCAATAACAGCAGGTCAGAAAGCTTTGACTTCTGACTGGGACTCTCTGCTCTAGTGCAATAACAGCAGGTCAGACAGAAAGCTTTGGCTTCTGACTGGGACTCTAGTGTAATAACAACAGGACAGAAAGCTTTGGCTTCTGACTGGGACTCTCTGCTCTAGACTCTAGTGCAATAACAGCAGGTCAGAAAGCTTTGGCTTCTGACTGGGACTCTCTGCTCTAGTGCATCTGACTGGGACTCTCTGCTCCAGTACAATAACAGCAGGTCAGACAGAAAGCTTTGGCTTCTGATTCGGACTCCAGAGTAAAACAAATAAGGACCGCTTTATATGTGTATGGAATCGGTTAACAGTTAGTTTAACAATCCTTTAACAACTCAATTTTTTTAGTTTTGTCTTTATGCTTTTTATTTACATAATCTTACAAAGAATATTGTAGGACAATGCTCAAAATCTCATCAACAGTTATTTTTTTGTGTGTTTATTATTTTGAAAAAATAAGGTCTTGGTATTAATATAGTGATCATTTGTTATAATTTTAATAATGAAATATATATCAAGAACCTCTATTAGAAACAAGATTTGGTTATTTGTAACCATTCTTAATAGGTAATATAAATGCCTCAGGAGGAAATAGAAGATAAGCTTCAACAAAACAAAGACATTTGAAGATAGTACAGTTAAATTTTTTTTTTAATTAAGAGAAAGTAACAGGATTTTAAAGAACAAAAATATATGGAGAAAGTAGAAGTAAAAAAAACTAAGGGACTAGAATAAGAATTTCTTAAGAAATAAAACATCTTTCCTAAAATACTGGAAACAGAGTAAGTAATTCATTTAACATAAACTAAGTAAATACATACCTTCATTGCCAATAAGTTGTGCTTTTTTCACTGAAAAGAAAACAAAGAATTATTAGAAATATAGCGGTGTCAATCAAAATGGGAATAAGAACAATATTTTTAAAGAAAAATTTTAGCTTTTGGATTCAAACTTCAATGAATTTATAAAGTAAACAAGTTTTATAAAAAGAATATCCAAAAATAGATTATGAATTTCATACTAATTAAATATAATATTCATCACACTTTTACTTTTAAAAAACAAATCAGGGATATACTAATATTATTTATATGAAAACCAATAGCTTTCAAACAAGAATCTTTGACTAAATGGCACTAAATTTAAAGCAATCCAACTACAATTTTGTAAAATTTTGTTCAACATAGGGCATTCATAATTTACATTATTAGATATAGCCATAGCTCCATATATCTCTTAATACATCTGTTTAAAAAAACAGATATAAACATTTTATCTAATTATTAGGTCAATTCTAGAATTAAAAAACAGGTGGCATTTGAAGTTAATAAGAACAATACACCAGTAGCGTAGCGAGGGGGGACATATGTCCCCGGGCGCCGACTTTAGGGGGCGCCAAAATGGGTTGGAAAAATAAATTGAAAGGTTGAGGGGGGTGCAAATCAAAAGTTTGAGGGGGGTGCAAATCGGAATCTCAAGGGGGGGGGCGCAAATTGAAAGTTTGAGGGGGGGGGGTGCAAATCGAAAAGTTTGTCCCCGGGCGCCGGGAAGGGTCGCTACGCCTATGCAATACACTGTTGTTTGAGATTTCAAAATTTTGTTTTATTATTTTAAAATAATTTTAATATTAAAAGCAATCAGTCACAAAACTTTGGTAGTAATTTCTGTTAAGATGACAACAATGCATGTGATGACTTTTAAAGAAACCACATTCTGAAATGCAAATTCTATAAGCTGCTTGCCACTGCTAGTCACAAATGTAGTTTTACTAACCTGATTACAGAAACTCATTTAACAGCCAAAAAAAAAAAGTGACACCCCCGCACCTTCCCCCCCTATGTTGAATTTGTTCAAATCTAAAGATAGGGATAACACCAAACTAAACAAAACTTGGTCTCCTCAATATAGACCTGATTCAGAATAGTAGGCCAGAGTTCTAGTACCTTCCAAAAACATTCTGGCCAAGATTTTGCTCAATGTATTTTTTAATTCTCCACAACACAAGAGAACAAAATTCTCATATATACGCTAAAATAAACTTTAATGCAGTGCACTGTACCAGCTCAAAATGCAGTGTAATACTAAATTAAATACTGGAAATATTATTTTTTAAATACATTCAAGATGTATTTGTTTCAACAATAAGCATAAGGATTCTATTAAAGAAAAATGAAAAAAAAAACAACCAATTAGGCCTACAAAGAAATAATCATTTTCAATCATTAGTGTTTGGGTTGTAATAGAGCTTAGGTAATGGCTAGGTTTAGTAAGATATCAGCAACCAGGGGCGTAGCGAGGGGGGGTGGGGGGGGGGTGCGGACCGCATAGGGTGACACCATTTAGGGGGGGGGGTGACACCAAGGCAAAAAATAGCAAAATATATAGAGAAAAACTTGAGGGGGGGGGGGTGTGCAAATCGAAAGTTTGAGGGGTGGGGTGCAAATCAAAAGTTTGAGGGGGGGTGCAAAGGGGGTGCAAATCGAAAACTTGAAAGTTTGTCCCCGGGAAGGGTCGCAACGCCTCTGGGGGGGGGGGGGGGTGACACCATTAAGTGCCGCACCAGGTGACACCCGACCTCGCTACGCCACTGTCAGCAACACAGAATCAAACTGTTCAACTGCCTGTTGTAAAATACTTTACTTATGCTTTGGTGGAAATGTAGTGCTAAGTAAAAATGTAGGGCACAGAAAATTAATTTTGTGATTAGATACTAGTAGCCCTGCTTTCGCTAACTTTCAAGTGGTCTTCATAAGCCATCATACTGTACAAACTACAGCTGTCTCAAGCCCGCAGGATCTTCCAGGGTCACCCAGCTTTTATGGGTACCTGAATTACATCAGGGAAAGAAAAAAACCACTGGGCATAGTGCTGACCACATTATCCATTTATAAACCGAGGTCACATAAACAGTTGAGCTCTAGTTCATGAACCACGACGTTGCAAGGGTAACTATATAGTAAGCCCATACATATACTAAAGATAAGGAAATTAATAGGTGCAAAAGTAATAATGACATTAAAGTTTAACTTAACATTAGTAGCCTACAAGGGAGATGTGATTTAATAAAACAGCAGCTTTAAATTTTTCTTCAGAATTAATGCTGATTATTTTTTTTAAATTGTATAACATTTAATTAAATCTGCATTATAAATTTAAATAAACAATTAAAATTATTAGAACGAGCCGGCCCCCCGGCATAACATACGCCGCTATTTAGTTGTTTCTAATTTTCAATAATTCATAATTTGTGAATTCGACAGTACCAACGCTGACACTGAAAATATTTCTTTAAAACACTATAAGTAGCTCGTTAAGGACCATAACCCCCCCCCCCCCTTCCTTCCCCCCCCCCTCCCCCCCCCCCCCCCTACGTTTAAAATCGTTGGCTCTGCTTGTAAACATTTAGAGTGAACACAGCTCACTAAAACCATGTAGGGGTGGGGAGGTAGGGAGAGCGTTTGCAGCTTGTTTTCTAACAGCTCGAAGAAGAGAATTATATATATAGATTATGTTAAGTCTAATTTTTTTCTAAAGGCCAAAGTATCTTAATATTGTGAGTTCCAAATTTTGTGATCTGTGATGAGCGGGAGAATGGGTCCAGATAGAGTGACATCACATTTTTGCATTCTAAAAAAATAATTTTGGAAACTGAATTTTAGCTGCTATTTTGCTTTTTAGAAAACTGTTTTTACATTCTGTGCTGTGATAAAAACTGATTAAAATACTCTTAAGTTCAGAGTTCAGTCAATATTTTAGCAACAAAAAAAAATGATGTTCAAAAAATAAAAGAATCAGTGGGGGGGGGGGGGGGGGGGGGGAAGAAAGGACAGCAACATTTTCCGGGGGGGGGGGGGGGGGAGGGCAGACACTAGTTAAAGGAATATGTTTTCTATATAAATTCCATTTCGTTCGGCGAGGGGGGGGGGGGGGAAATAAGCCCCCACCAAGGAGGTTGTAGGCTGAGGTTTGATGTAATTTTAAGAGTGAGGGGATGTGTGACAAGGGGATAGGGAGGTTCAAAATCATCAAAAAAATTTGTGTTTTTCTTTATTGATGACCCCTAATATAAGTCTTATAAAATATAAATAGATAGGCCTATATTTAATTAGGCCCTATATAAAAACGAATTACAAACTAGAAAAACAATATAATATTTATCTCAAATTAATATGATGCAATGTCTCATATTCATCATTTCAATTCATTAGTTTTTATTTTCTCATATACGGAGTATAGAGGAAGTATTGTAAATGTAATCGTGCAAAAAATTGAAATTGAGATTTTCACAAATATCGACCTTTTAGACCTCCCTGAGTCGGAAAAACATAATTTTGTAATCATGTCTGTTTGTTGTGTGTGTGGGGATGTCTATGTGTTTGCGAATACAATAACTTGAGAACTGTTACAGCTAGGTTGATGAAATTTCATATTTGTATTACATCAAATTTGTAGTTCTGTATCAACTTTTCAGCAATTTATAAGTGGAACTTATTCTACTTTCAATTTTTCAAAAGCGACTTAAGCACTGCTTCAGATAGATAGTTGAAATTTCACAAATAAGTTTTCTGTCAAATTTTGAGGAGTTTCCGGTCAGCGAAGGTAGTTTTTTTACATTGTATAGGCATTTATAAAGTACTAATGTTCCCCACTATTATACACGTGTTGTTTGCAGTTAAGTTGGAGCGCTATTCTTTTTTCTACAAGATTCTGTTCTATATTAAAAAAGTTTATGCATGTAAAAATTGATTAAAAAGCATGTCTATATCCCCAGTTGCCAACCCCTGTAGTGTCTTTTAAGAATCGTCGAAAAAGTTTAGGGGA
Organism: Physella acuta; assembly: GCF_028476545.2. Lineage (NCBI taxonomy): Eukaryota > Metazoa > Mollusca > Gastropoda > Physidae > Physella > Physella acuta. The sequence goes on from NW_026732813.1 coordinate 252,455, forward strand.
GATCACTTCCGCTTTATTTAGTTTGCCTTCTTATTAAATTTTCTATTTATGGAAAATGTATTACATTATTATAAATTATACTAGGCCTATCTAAATTATTTTAAACTAACATTCTGACCTGAAATAAAAATAGTTTTATTAGGTCTATTTTATTATCAAATAGAAATAATATATTAATTATTACAAATATAGAAGGCCTATTTTTAAGTTTATAATAAATTATTATAGATCTAATTAAATTATTGGTAATCTATCGTTTTGGGTACGTAAAATCGCCCGCGGCTATTTATGTACGAAAACGTTACCTCATTGTCAAGGCTTTAATAGAAGTATATTGTGATACGTTTGTGTCAAATATTATAGATAAATGAATAATAAACCTAAATCAATGGCTAAATATATCGATATAGGCCAGAAATTAACTTTAAACAGCAGTGTCTGACAGCAAGATTTGCTATATAAACAGCAGCCATTTGTAAAATAGAGTGGCTTCCCCCTGAATCTGGCGCTAAAAGCTTATAAATATAAAACTTGGACAAAATGGCTGCTATAGTAAATGAGCATGGTTGCATCTGTTGGAAACATCGCTAGTCTTCATTTATTACGGAAAAGTTTTAATTCAATTGTTTAAAAACAGGTACATAAATGAATCAAGGAAACATTTTTGAATTTTTTAAAACATAAATCCTCCTCAAAATGTGAAATAATTATTAAAATTTAAGGAGTCACCTGTTTTTCACATTACAAATCGCGGGCGATTTTACGTACCCAAAACGATAGATTACCAAATTATTAGGCCTAGGCCTAAAATATAAATATAATTTAATATAACAAAATTACATCTATTTATTGGAATTTATTCTCTTTTCTTACTTTTCTAAAGAGGAATGGATGTCTGTTAAGTAGGCCTAGGTAATCTATAGCAACATCAAGAGTCTAGCAGTAGGCCTATTTCTGCTAGACAAGTAAAATAGTAAAATATGATAAAAGAAAAACTCCAGTACATAGTCTGCTAGAAATGTATACAGTCCGTCTAACAACCGCGCCATTGATAGCTGCCTGATAGTAAAGTGTGTAACACAGACAGAGGGTTACAGGTGTCAGATAAAAATGTTCCGAATACCTACCGCACACACATAAAAGAGACATTTCAGCATTCGAGAATAATCCGTTTTATGAATGTCCTCATCGATAAATTCAGTAGATTTCATTATATTAATACAGTCAATAAGAATGTGTCTCCATTATCACGGAAATGAAATGCATGTTTTAGAAACGGTGGTAGCCATCTTGTGTCGTTCAACTAATCATAACAGCGCATCAATATTCATGACCCTTTGGCCTGATTTCTAGTGACGCCTAGTTCTAGAACTCTTCTGTCTTCTAGCACAGGGATCAATAGTTTCTATATAATCCTATAGTTGATTTCTGTTTGTTTTATTTAGAATGCACTTTGTTTTAAAAACCCTAAACCTTTTTTGCCTCAAGAAAGCACACAGCGTTTATTCTTAGAAAGCGAAGCAAGCTATGCTTTGCTTATCAAAGTATCAATACTCCCAATCGTGATCTAGCTTTGATGTGGAATGAGAGAGAGAGGGAGAACTGAGGAAAAGTATGGGAATACTCCCATTGATCCGTCTCCTGGCACAGAAGAGATCTCTCGCCCTCTGTTTATCGATTTGGTCCACTCTGTGAGCCGACGGGCCCCGCTGAACGCAGGACTCAGCATTGTTTTGCCCTGGTCGTAAGGAATGTTACAGCAGAGCGAAACTCGCTGGCTGCTTTCGTGGAAAAAAATGTGTGATGAGTTAAGGGGAAGGGGCTACTGTGGGAGATATGGAGAATAAGTATGGGGCCCATGCACCATAAATGAACGTATGGTGGAAAACCAGGCCAGGAATGTATAATAAAGTCAGTGCACATTCTAGATGTTTCTATTTGGTTGTAAAGATGATGGGGCTTCATCTATAACTATTTCTAGTAGGCCCTAAGTAAGAAGGAAAATAGTTAGAACTCATGAGCAGAGATACATCTGCTACATAGGCTCAGATTTCAGAACAATCACTATTGTAGTAGAGGCTTCTATCACCTCTGAGTAACATTTTTTTTAAAAATAATTTCAAATTCACAACAAATGGCCCATTTTATGTAGATCTAGATCTGCGATAGAATAAAAAGAAAAACATAAGCCAAAAGCTAATTCCACATATTTTGTATCCCATAAAGCTAACTTACGTTATGGAAAGTAAAGGCGGCTGGGCATAGTGCTAACCACACTATCTCTTTATATGCCGAGGTCACAGAAACAAGTGAACTCTACTTCATTTGCCCCATAGACCGTCAGGTTTGAAAGGGAAACTTTACTTTTTTTTTTTACTTTTAAATCTATATACCTGCTCTTAATCCATACGATTTCATCATCTTCAACAACAACAAAAAAGGAAATAGAAATGTAAATATTTTACATTTTTCTTTCGTTCAACAGACGGCTGACCACCGTGTTTTGTTTTACGATTTTCTAAACAAACAGGGTATTTTAAAAATACAAAATGTACCGAGTTACATTGTCTTTTATCGACCGAGTTGTCTAGTGCAAGAATGCCAAAACTCTCACACACAAAAATCCGTTCTTACTTATAACCTGATCACTCTATTGTTCACTTGGGAATTCCGGAAAAGTCGAAATTGACAGAATTGGTTTTATATCCGTATAGTGAGCCTTTGATCTCGTCTACATTTTCTACTAAAAATTGGATGAAGCGGCTATTCTACTGTCCGCTCATGTGCTGGGACAGTGTAAGTGCTCAATTTTCTGACACATTTTGTTGTTGTTGTTGAAGAAGTTCAACGTTGGTGTGTTTGTAAAATTTTAAGCAAAAATGTCATAAGTGTGCAAAGGGCGATAACTATACAATATTTTTATTTGCTTTTTAAAATCTAAATGTGGATGTAATATACCTTTCGTTTTGATTACTTGGTTATTTTCAATATTTAACTTATTTAAACATACAATCAAACTAACTGCAATAAAACAACCCAAAAACAGCTTTTTGAAAGATTTACTTTAAAAAAAAGTACACTATTTATGATAACAAAATTTCACTCTAAAAGTTGTGTTGATCTAATGCATGACTAAGAGATAATCTAAAAATAGCCATCGTCAAGGATTCCCACCTTTCTATGCGCAGATCCGACAAAGTCTTATTTAAAACATGGCCCCACCCCTGCCCTTTAGCCACAAGTGCACCCGGCTCTCCTCAAAATCGTATACGAGTCCAGAAATACAATATGTTGTCTTTAATTATTTCTACCAGGAATACAAAATATTTTTTTTAAAAATCTGTGGACTCTAATGACAACTATACAATTATGTATAAAGTCGCCTCGTTCTTTTGATATTTTGTCGGTACTCAAAGTATACATAAGTTTTGGTATGTAACATAGTATTTGATTTGATAGAAATAAAGCAAGATTTAGAAAAAAAAGAAATTAAATGAATGTTAAAAGCTATATAAGGGCCTACAAACTACATTAAGAGTTAACAGATAAGAAAACAAAAAGTCCAAACACGCATGAAGATTAAAGTAAAATAATGATTGATTTTACGTCCCAGTTTTATCAATAAATCTCTTTAGTGGAGCATAACTTTAAAAATAGCTTTCTATAAGGGCACTAAGTCGAGTCACCAAATCTAAAACAACGTATATACACACAAACATGAACTAAACACACCAGAATCAAATTTCTTTTACATTGAGTTGAATCCAAAACACGGAATCATTCTTGGATGTAGTTTGTTTTTGTCCCCTGTTTTATTTTAAACTATTGATTTCCATTAAGTGATTGCGCCTCGTGAATGTGTAACATTTTTTCCCCTAGTATTTTACCTTTAAAAAGTACTCGTACGCTTTATTCAGTAGCTCCCTTGCGATGTTCCGGATTAGTTTTTAATTGCTTGAGAGTATTTCCCCATGCTATTCCATCGTTTGTTTAACTCTCATTTCTAATATTACGTTGATTTATTTATTGCGCAACGGTTTAGTAGGCACATCTTTGTTTCGGGTTGGTAACCACACGAAAAAAGGTTTTTGAAAATCGTGGGTTAAACCCAATTGTTCCTGCTACATTTAAGCTCAATTTTTTTTACATTAAAACAAGTGTCATTGAGGTTAGATTTCTGTGAAATAAGCCTACATTTGCACCGGTATAAGAGCATATACAATTAGTCGAGTTGTGTTAGTTTTAGTGGCGTAGTAAGGATTTTATTTTAGGGAGGGGGTGGGGGTGGGGGATAAAATGGCAATACGTGTAGCATCACGTGGGATAGTTGTACTTTTTGATGAAGGGGGAGGGGAGAAAGGATCAGTGAGATTTACTTGTATGTGACATGTCATTTTAAGCAGGCAAGATTGTTGTGTCAATCAACCTTCAATTGTATTAATTAAAGGCTATACACTATATCCGCACGACGTCACATATTACTGTATTTCATGCCCCGTGTTTAGCAGACCAAATTGGTGGTGTTGGAGGCTACTTAATTGTGTCCCAACTGATGGTTTCTAACCTGCAGGTCCCAAAAACCGAGTCAGTGGGAAGTCTCCGAGCCCACCCAGCTTTTATAAGTACCTGGCATTTGTCGGGGGGGGGGGGGGGAAGAATATGAAGACTGCTTGGCCCAAAAAAAAACCTCTAGTTCACCTACCCATATACCGTCGAGTCTGAAAGAGCATTTATTACTATTTTTCAAATAACAGTACCCCCTATCTCTTATGAAACTAGCTTATAAAGGGCCACGGAGCGCCAATATTCTGTAAACGTTCGCTCGCGTCTCAACCATTTATACAACTGTAGCTTCCACGTTCCCGCAACATTTTAGTCAACTCGTCCACCCCATTGCACTTACTGTTACCAGAAAGAGGCGCAGCAGAAAATCACTGAACGAAATCATAGCGCAAAAAAGTGCACATGAAATTGTTGCTGTTTTTTTTTTTCAGTAATTTAAAAAAATAATGAATGATCACATGTTTACATGTAGCATAATACAGCATATTTCGACGATATATTATGACCAAATAAAACTGCATTAATATAATGAGTTTGTAATTGCGTATTTTTTCTGTTTGCGCAATTTTCTCATTTCGCATTTTCCCGCTGCGCTTTTTTTTTTCTCTATGTGAACCTTTACGGTGCTTACAACCTACATGCTGCTCTTTAATCAACCTGCTCATCCCGATCTAGCACCAGACACATCCTATCTATAACACCGTTACATCAATCTTTACTATCTATACACTCCCACGCAAAGATCGCATTCCGGAAATGACGACAGAGCACGTGTCTAACGTTTTATCAACCCTAAATCTTTACGTTAGAACCGTCTGGAAGTTTAAATTCATTTCAAATAAAATAAAGTAGTTTTCATGCTTTACAAAATAAAGTATTTCATTTCGTCCCGTATTTCTAAAGCCTCTCCACGCTTGACGTTTTTGTTATGATTCATATTAGACCGACTTCCGGTTGAAGCTACACAAACCCGGAAGCACATATCGCTGTATCCATGTCAACCACACCGCTACCCTGTCCGGCCATGTTCGCGGATCGTGAATGTTTCATGAGTTCGATCCAGTAAGCGGGCAACGAATGCTAGACTACTCAACGGAGTTATACAGGGGGATTGTTAAAAAAAAAGTAGGGGGGGGGGGAATAACGCAATCAAACAGATCATTGTGTGGATATAGTAAAACATAACACGTCCGCGGAGAAGGGCAGAGACCATCGATAAAACGGAACTCGTTCATTTTTATGGTATCACATCGATCTGCGGGTAATCCGCTGTACGACGCTGTGTGGGATAGAGGGATGCTGTTGTGTCTGAAAGGTGTTGTGTTTTCTGTTGGTCAAAGTAAACTTAACCTACACATTTAGGGTAAAGTGTATCAAATTTTGGGTGTTTTATCAAAGCTTATTTTGGGGAAATCGGCGGCAGGTCCGCCTAGTCAGCTAAAAGTAAAACATTAACTACACTATTCCGGGATAGGCACTAAAAGTATCGTTATATCTAGCTGTAGACCATCAACGATGATGCTTCTGAAAGCCTTTATCTCTTACGTACTGCCCACAACTTAATGCGTTGATGTGGGACTCTTAAAAACAGGAACGCAATTTCCTAGAAGTATATTAAGTTAATCACAGAATACCTCATGATTTGGGAGGTTAAAAACATGAATACGATTTCTTACAAGTTGAATCTAATTATAGACTATACACTTGATGATATGGGACATTAATATCAGGAGCACACTTTTCTAGAAGTATAAGCGAATCAAAGACAATATACCTCGTTAAATTCTACATAAGCCTCAGATGGTCTACAGAAACACATGTAGCTTGCTGCAACACAGTCCTTAAAACTCTTGTTTATATTGTAAACATCTTTGATTGTATTTACTTTATTCAAACTTTTACATAGATCATAAATTTCATAATTTCTGGATTTTTAAGTTGGTGTGTTAAATTTTGTAATTTAACCACTACTTTCACATTTTTCTCTCCAGATAAACGCATTTCCGACGACAATGCAAGAATACATTATTTTCAATCTAAGTAGAATTTATTAGTCATAAAGTTAATGAAAAGATTACTCGATTCAATAATGAAAGGGATATACAGTAGCGATCACGTGACGTGTCCGGTGAGCGTTTACGTCGAATGTTTACAAATAGTTTACACGAGAGAAGTAACTAAAGAACAGATAATAATCATGTACAGTAAGCGTTTTAAGGGGACAAGCCGACCCGCGACGTATCATACGCCGCTATTTAGTTGTTTTATTTTCTACTTTTCAGTAATTCATAATTTGTGTATTCGACAGTACCAATGCTGCCACTGAAAATATTTGCTTTAAAACACTACCCCCCCCCCCCTTTCTCCCAACCCCTACCCTATTGCCTCCTCCCCCCCCCCTCGTGAAAGCAGCCTCCTCTTAGTTACCTCCTCTAAGTTTAAAATCGTTTCAAACTAAATCTGCCCCTAATAGCCGTCACTAAACCCGGCTCTATGATTGTAAACATTTAGAGTGAACCACCGCTCACCAGACCATGTGGGGGTGGGCGGGGTGGTAGTGATAGAGAGGAAGAGAGGGGACTGCAAGGCGCGCTTGCAGCTTGTTTTCTAACGTCTCCCAGAAGAGAATTATATATATATATATATATATATATATATATATATATATATATATATATATATATATATATATATATATATATATATATATATATATATATTTAACATATTATAACATACATTAATGTCAAGGCCAGATATTAGCGACCATCTTTAATCTAACCGAACCATGAATCCCTTGCGTAACATGTGGAACAGCGTGGTCGGACAGTATAGTGTAAGTCTCGAGTTCGGTGCTCTGAGGCCACCCAGCTTTGGTGGGTACCTGACTCAAGTTAGGGATAGTATCGTCTATCGCCTAATGATCATAGAACCGTCCCAATTATCCCTGGACATGTCGAAAATGGACGAACTTGACTTCATT